>NC_048301.1:49992610-50207461 GCF_013100865.1 Trachemys scripta elegans
TGTAGATTTGGCAACACAAACAAATTCATGTTGATTTCAACAAGTTGTTCATGTAAAAGAAAAATCTAAAGAAGTTAAAATATTTTGACACTTTGAACTAAAAAAAAATGAAAATGGTTTATTTCCAAAGTGAACTGAAACAATTTTTTGTTTCCAAAATTGCCAACAAGCTGAAAAAATTTCTTTATATGCAAGTCATATTTTATACTGGAAATTCTTGACTAAGAAATGGGATTTTATAATCTCCTAGTAATTTGTCATTTTGACCTGGGCATATGTTTTTGCAAGAAAAAGTTTGGCATCTGGTTTAAGTCAGGTGGCAAGGTCAAGGATTTTATGGTGGTGAGGAATTGGCTAGGTCCATTAAATGTTCCTTTCCAGACACTGACATTTTTTAAAATGTGCAGAACATGGATCTGAGGAGGCCCATCAAAACATCACTCTCATTCTGCAGATTTGAACAGTCCATAGCAAGTGTCGGTGGAAAATGAAGGATTTATGCCTGTGTCGAATATAAGGGAAGTATACATAGGAGAATAGAAAGGAAGACTTACAGTTTACATTAAACGTTTTTAAAGTTTGTATGTAGAAGATTTTAAACCGTGGATAGAGTATACTTCCCTCTGCCTCCTCATAGACTCGTAGACTCTAAGGTCAGAAGGGACCATTATGATCATCTAGTCTGACCTCCCGCATGATGCGGGCCACAAAACCTGACCCACCCACTCCTGGAATGATTCTCTCCCTTGACTCAGCTGTTGAAGTCCCCAAATCATGATTTAAAGACTTCAAATCGCTGAGAATCCTCCAGCAAGCGACCCCTGCCCCATGCTACGGAGGAAGGTGAAAAACCTCCAGGGCCTCTGCCAATCTACCCTGGAGGAAAAATTCCTTCCCGACCCCAAATATGGCGATCAGCTGAACCCCAAGCATGCGGGCAAGATTCTCTAGCCAGACCCTCTGGAAAAAGTTCTCTGTAGTAACTTTTAATATCCCATCATTGACCATTGTTACTAATTACCAGCGATGGCACGTTATTGACCTATTGAGTAAAATCACTTTATCCCATCAAACCATCCCCTCCATAAACTTATCAAGCTTAATCTTAAAGCCAGAGAGGTCTTTTGCCCCCACTGTTTCCCTCGGAAGGCTGTTCCAAAACTTCACCCCTCTGATGGTTAGAAACCTTTGTCTAATTTCAAGCCTAAACTTCCCTCCTGTCCTTTGGACCTTTCTTCTGTTCCTTCCCAGTTTTGGGCACCCTTCTGCACCTTCCTACACATCTTCCATGACCGAGAAATAGATTGGATGTCTCATCTTTCTCTTTGAAATCATCTGTGATTCTGTATCGGTTTTCACTATGTACAAGGAAAATTGAAATCTAACTGTAACCCTTCAGCCAGGTGGAGCCGGCAGCAACAAGGGGCGATTTTAATATCTACGTGTTCCTTTTCAACAATACAACACAGAACTGGTTCGAGCCCCCACCCAGTAACCTGGGAAAATTACACACCACCCCTGGGTGCCTCTGAGAGGCAATACTTCCCCACTCGCAAGCACAGAGTCTGAGTGTAGAAAATAAACTTTTAATGAAAGGAGGGAAGTCACCTGACATTAATTAGGGAAAATGTCATAAGCAGGATTCATAATCATAAAACTATGAGCAGGACCCCCACCCCACAGTGCGTGGGGCAGTGCCTTCTGCCTCATGTTCTTGAATTCTACAACCAACAGTTCCTTTTATGTGCCCCTTTCTGCTCCCTCACCATACCCCACTCATGGACCAAGGGTTCAGAGGTGCATCTGTGAGGGTTGACCTCCCACCTGGGGAAGAAGGCACTTTGCTTGCTCCTCTCCACTGCCCGCCCCGCCAGCCTCGGCTCTCCTCTGCTGGCCATCCCACCAGCAGTTCATTCTGCTCGCCGCCTCACCAGCCGCTTGTTTGACAGCTGACTGTCAGTCACCTTCTGCTGCCACCTGCCTCTCTACTGTGACTGCTGCACATCAGTCTCTTAGTGATTTTCAGGTCTTTGCAGACTGGGCAGAAACACTTCCCCACCACAAGTCCTTTCAGCTCTCATTTGAGCATTTAAAGATAATAAAAGGCTCCTAAATAAAGCCTATTTAGCTCAGTCTTTGAACAGTGGGAAGGAACAGGTTAAACCAGACTGGGGACCCTTGGGGAGAGTCCACACCTACCTGGACACCTATCCCCACCCCTTACTTTTACGGGGGCCTGGCATTTGAGCCCCTGGCTTAGCAAGTTCAGCTGAGGGTGTCCCTCAATCAAGGAGAAGCTCAGCACAGTTCTGCTCCCCTTTATTCATACAATGAAGATAACATTTCACTACCTCTGCATTCAATATTATTAGAGTGATTGTAACCCAACACCAGCCAAAGCTGATCACTTGGAGCCACACAACTCCTAGGTACTAGATATTTACACAGAGTAGGTGTATTCATGTAAATATAGTTTGCTCCTGAAGTCTTTCCCCCTTCCCGAACTAGCTGTCAGGGGATAGTTCATTCAGAGTCTGCTTACATATGCAAAATTTAAGAATGCAAAACCTAATCAGTGTTTTCATTGTTCTTACAAATTATGTCAAGCAGAGTTAAAAACAAAAATTACTCTAGAATAAGGTATTGGACAGCATCCTTCTAGAATTTCTCTAATGGAAAGACAGCATTAAGGCACCTGTTCAATATGTCTGTACATACTCCCTTGAGGGGACTGTAAGACGTGTGTTTGGCACAGATGCCAAATCTTCAAATTAATTTGATTTGGGATTCTGTTGCAAATTCAGAATTCAATGCTCATGGGACTTCTTGCTTTATCATATTTTCAAATGGTAAATAAATTAATGCTTGATCAATATATAATTAATATTCATGATTTAAACTAAACAACATACATAGTCATCATAGATTCATAAGGAGATTATTTAGAGTGAAGTTCTCTCTCTAGTAACATTACATGTTCAGAGCTAAGAGGCATTCAACAGGAGTAAAAGAAAGTTAGAGGGCCTATGGTTCCCAGTGGAGAGAGAAAAATCCACGGATATCTTCAAGTCACATTGAAAAAAATTGCTGTTCATGACCAGCACCAGTAAGTCCAGCACACTCACTTTCCCCTCCCACTTCTTTCTTTACATGGTCTCATTCATTTATGATCGACAAGTTTTGTGTAGCTAGGAAAACATAGTTACTCTCTAATCAGCTTCTGTATGAGATGAGTGGAGCACAGCTAATATAATGCTGATTTTTTAAAAAGGCTCCAGAGGTGATCCTAGCAATTACAGGCTATTACCACTCAAGAAAGATCTTGAAGTCATTGAGGATAGATCTCTGAAAACATCTGATCAACATGCAGTGGCAGTCAAAAAAGCTAACAGAATGTTAGGATACCATTAGGGAAAGAGATAGATGAAACAGAAAATATCATAATGTCACTATATAAATCAATGGTACACCTGCACCTTGAATACTGCATGCAGTTCTGGTTGCCCCACATCAAAAAATATATATTAGAATTGGAAAAGGTACAGAGAAGGGCAACAAATTATTAGGGGTATGGAACAGCTTCCATATGAGAGAGATTAAAAAGGGACTTTCAGCTTAGAAAGTAAATGAATGAGGTCTATAAAATCATGAATGTTATGGGGATAGTGAATAGGGAAGTGTTATTTACTCCTTCACATAACATAGGAAATTAATAGGCAGCAGGTTTAAAATAAACATAAGGAAGTATTTCTTCACACAACACACAGAGAGCCTGTGGAACTCATTGCCAGGGGATTTTGTGAAGTTCAACAGGAGAGACTTGTTTAGAAAGATGTGGAGAACCTGGATTGATGTCTGGTCCCTCTCAGTCCCGAGAGAGAACCCTTCCCAAACAAAGAACACAAACAAAAGCCTTCCCCCCCCCCCCCCCAAGATTTGAAAGTATCTTGTCCCCTTATTGGTCCTTGGTCAGATGCCAGCCAGGTTACCTGAGCTTCTTAACCCTTTACAGGGAAAAGGATTTTGGAGTCTCTGGCCAGGAGGGATTTTATAGTACTGTACACAGGACAGCTGTTACCCTTCCCTTTATAGTTATGACAAACAGTAAACAGTGTGCGGAGGTCTGAATACCAAAACTGTCTGAATCAGGCTGGTGCTATAAGGATCATTCTGCCATGATCTTGCTTGAGCGTGATCCTGAGACTCGGGGGTACTGATGGGTGTGCAAAGAGCAGGTCTTTGTGTCATAGAAACAGGATGTTGGTCTGGACCTGTGACCACCCAGGAACAAAACTGGGGACACTTCCTATTCTGTCAAGTCATAAGCAGATCCATCAATGGCAAACCGCCATGTGGAACACCCAAGTGAGAATGTTCATGTTGAAAGACCATTGGTGGCCAAGTTGAAGGATCTGCTCAGAGGATCCACCAGACAATTTTGAATCCCGGCAAATAAGACTCCTTGAGAATGAGCCCCAATGCACCAGTTCCACAACTTAACTGCCTCCCAACAGGCTGTCCAACCTAGTGCTCCCTTATTCGTTCACATAAAACACCACAGTGGTGTTGTCAGTGAGAACCTGGACAGTCTTGCCCTGAATATGAGGCAGGAACTGCTGACACACAAAATATTATGTGCAACTCAAGAATGTTTATGTGAAGCCTCACCTCTTGGGCAGTATACAAACCCTGACCCTAAAGGTCACCCAGGTGTGCTTCCCAATCCATGGCTGAGGCATCCGTTACCAGAATCATGGACAGGAGAAGGGGGAAAGAAGGGTATTACCCGGCCTGCATTCTCTTGCCTCATCCACCAGTCCAGGATGCATGCCAGCTTGTCTACGTGGTGAAACTGATGACAATAGACCAACTTGAACCATGCCTGTCCTTTCCTGAGGTGCAGCCTGTTAAGTGGGGTCACATATTACCATGCAGCCATATAACCTAGGAGCCTCAGGCAATTCCTCATAGTGATCTGAAGATGATTGGGGATGATACAGAGGTCCCCCAGAGTCTGAAACCTGGAAAGAGGCAGGAATTCTCTGGCAGAGCTCAAATTGAGGCAGCCTCAACTAATTAGATTCTTTGCAAAGATGACAATGTTAACTTCTCTTTGTTTAATTTCAGGCCCAAGATGTTGAACAGACATAGCATTTGATGAACAGCAGCCTGTGGCTGGTGCCTGGAATGACCCTGAACCTGTAGATGTGTCTCTTGCAGAGATAGCTGGCCACTACTGACATGCATTGGTAAAGATCCTCAGTGCTGATGACAGAATTGATAATGGTCATCTCCTATGAAAAGCCTCAAGAACTTCCTGTGGCCAAGATGGTTTGCCTCATGGAAGTAGGCATCCTGTAAATTGATGGCATTATCTCCCAGATCTAGGGAAGAGGTAATTCTAGCCAGTGAAACCACACTTTTTTTTCTTGATATATTTGTTCAAGTTCCAAAGATTTAGGATGAGTCTGAGACCTTCTTTGGCCTTGGGTATTAGAAAGTATCAGGAATAAACCCCCCTGCCCCAAAGAAGAAGGAACACTCTTCTATGGCTTCCAAACAATGTACAGTTTGCACTTGTCTTAGAACAAACTTGTGGGGGGGTCCCTGAAGAGGGACTGGGTAAAGGGGTGGAAGAGAAAGAAAACAGAGGTTATTACCCCAATTCCACCCATGCTTCATCCCAACTTGTCTGAGGTGATGAAATAGGATAGTCTGTCCTGGAAAGGTAGGGAAGAACCAGTGAGATCCAAGTCAAGTGCTATGCTGTCATGGACATAAGAGTCAAATGAGCTGTTTTGAAACCTGTGGATGCCAAAATTAAGAGACCAAGGAAGTAGAAGGCATTGACCTTCTCCTGTGTGATCTTTGCTTTCTCTTAGGTTGGTCACCTGATGGAAGAGTAAAATTGCTGCCTGTGCTAGAATTGAGGATGGTATTTTGTCCTCTTGGTCTTGGAGTGGGGAGTCCCAAAGACTACAAGACTGCTCTGAAGTGCATTAGCATGTGCAAAGCCTCATCTGTTTTGGATGAGAAAAGGCATTTCCCTCAAAAGGGAGGTCCTCAGTTGTTCTTTGCACCTCCACAGGAATCCCTGAGGACTGCAACCCAGAGGAACAGTGAATAGTCACTCCATAACCCTGGCTACAGAATCACCTGTGTCCAAAGAAGCCTGTAGAGCTGACAGGGAGGAGGTGGCCCGCAGCAATGAGTGACTGGAATTGCTCTTTGGAACCCTCTAGCAACTTGCTCGCAAACTGAGATTGTGCCTTCTGGGCTGTTGATTAATCGCAGTTAACTCAAAAAAATTAATTCTGATTAATTGCAGTTTTAATCACACTGTTAAACAATAGAATACCAATTGAAATGTATTAAATATTTTGGATGTTTTTCTACATTTTCATATACATTGTATTCTGTGTTGTAATTGAAATCAAAGTGTATATTATTTTTTTTACAAATATTTGCATTGTAAAATGATTTAAAAAAATAGTATTTTTCAATTCACCAGATTCAAGTACTGTAGTGCAATCTCTTTGTCGTGAAAGTGTAACTTACAAATGTTTTGTTAAATAACTGCACTCAAAAACAAAACAATGTCAGACTTCAGAGCTTACAAGTCCACTCAGTCCTACTTCTTGTTCAGCCAATCGCTAATACAAACAAGTTAGTTTATATTTACAGGAGATAATGCTGCCCTCTTTTTATGTACAATGTCACCAGAAAGTGCGAACAGGCATCTGCATGGCACTTTTGTAGGTGGCATTGCATGGTATTTACGTGCCAGATGTGCTAAAAATTCACATGCCCCTTCATGCTTCAACCACCTTTCCAGGAGTGGACTTGCAGGGTCTAAAATTTTACATTGTTTTAATTTCGAATGCAGAATTATATATATATAATTCTACATGTGTAAGTTCAACTTTCATGAAAAAGAGATTGCACTACAGCACTTGTATTAGGTGAATTGAAAAATACTATTTCTTTTTTTTACAATGAAAATACTTGTAATGAAAAATATAAAGTGAGCACTGTACACTTTGCATTCTGTTTTGTAATTGAAATTGATATATTTGAAAATGTAGCACACATCCAAAAATATTTAAATAAATGGTATTCTATTATTGTTTAACAGTGCGATTCATTGCAATAATTAAAAAAAAAATGCTTGACAGCCCTAATCTTGACACTAGGGTTGTGATTGGCAATGAGAAGTTGTAAACTCACTATAGAATACATTTTTCTACCAAAAAAGCCAAACTTTTGACACTTTTGTTCTTGGGAGTATCTTTAGCCCTGCCCTGCCAGCCTCTCTCATTCACTGCAGCCACAACTAAAAAGAGCCAGGTGTTGGATGTAAATAAAACTGTTTAAACTCCTGGGACAGAACCTGGTACTTCCATTCTGTTCATTTGGCCATAGGTGGAATGGTACCAGGCCTCAGGCATGTCCGGCTCAAGCATCCCAATCTCTGGCTGAAGTCTACTCAGACTCATGCCTCTATGAACGGGAGACAGGAATGAAGTCCTGGACTCTCAGTATCAAGACATCTGAGAGCTCACCTCAGAGTCCAATGAAAACTGAGTACTCTGGGAATCAGGGCAGTGTGGTACCAGGAGGGGTCCTCAGTGACTGAGATCACTATTTGCATCATGGACATGGCACTTGAGGAAGTCAGCTTCCTAGCTACCAGTAACATGCAAAGTGGAGACACTGGCCTTGAAGAGGAGACAAGAGGCAATTCTGAGCCCAGACCTGGTAGTCCCAGACTACAGAGGTCTGGAGCGGATAACCACAGCAGCTGCACCAGGCCTGGACAAGAGTCTTCAGCTGAAGCAAGACTGACGGCAATACTGAGAGGCACAATCACCTGCCCATGGCGTAGGTATCTGGCATAGTTTGAATAGACATGGGATGCTATCCTGAAGTAATCATAGATGACTTCAGCATTGTAGCTGAAGAGGTAGCCAGTCTTAATGATCCCAGGGAGGGCACCAGCGTCAATTGCTCTTGTCTGTCTGTATGAGCCAGTACTGTGGAGCAGCAAGCTGAAGGGCGGGCCCTACCATTGATACCAGACTGACCTTCAGTAGAGGAATCCTGCACTTTGGACTTCAAAGAGCCTCTTAGCAACTTTTTGTGTTTCTGAGGCCTGAACTGTTCTGAAGTCCCAGCTCTCAATGCATATAGTCCTGGTGACAGGGATCTCCTGTGGCTCCCTTCAGCGGGCAAAGCTGGAGGAGCACTGAAGAATTTTCCTTGGATGACTAAGGGCTTTCTGACACTTGTCTAAGGATAGTCTCCATGAGGATGTAACAGATGTTCCTCCTTCAGTGTCTTGTCCTGGTCTTGAAACCATGACAAATAGAGCGCCTATCTCTAATATGACCATCACCTAAGCACTTGAGACAGTAAGAAGGAGGGTCACCCATAAACATAGGTTTTCTGCAGCCTAGGTATGGTAAACCCAGGAGACCTGGGCATATGCTCCCCTGGTACTAGGTAGGGCCTGGAGTCCATCCTGATTAGGAAAAACAGCTAACACTAAAATTCCGAAATAAAATGAAAATAAAAATTAAGATTTTAAAGTATGAGGCAGAAAAGTACCACTAGGTGATAGTACTAAGGTTTTGTTCACAGGAACACAAACAGTCTGACCACCAACCACTGATGGTACTGAAGGAGAGGCAGGGCAGCTGCTTCCTTTACATGCTCACATCAGAGCATGAGGACCTTGCCTGGGGGTGGGGCCACAACTACGGGTATTGCTGTGGAAAACTCTCTGGCACCAGTGCCTAGGACATGTACGCATCTATGTGTAATGGACATAGTTAAGCATTCAAAGAAGAATTAACTCATGGAAGTAGAGTTGCTGATTTATGGGAGGATCTGACTGAATATCCTCAGTTCCTTGGATATTCCATGGACTGGAATATGCTAATCACAAACACTCGGGGCTCCTCTGGGCCAGCTAATTTCTTAGTGAGCCAGGTGGGTGCTGAGTTAGTATCCAGGCTTTCCAGACTGCAGAGGTTGGGAAAGATTAACCACTGAATAGAGCCCTCTTAAGGTACAAACATTACTTAGCTGTGCTCAGCTATTTGCACTGCAGTTTCAGAGTATGCCTCTCATAGGAAAGTGTCTGTTACTGGAGCAGTTTATAAAAATTAAACACTTGCCATTATACAGTGCAACATTCATGAAGCAAAATGAGTATCTTCAGATTTAACATATGTTGCATCTCAAGGATGCTTAATATCAAAAGATCTCTAGAGAAATACAGCTCTTCAAGGATACATTGAGACAAAGCTGGGATATTTATTATATATATTATATATCTGCAGTTGCCACTATATTCCTTATATTCTGCTGCTTGCCAGAGATTATGGTGCCTGACAGGGAGGGGCTTTTCTCTGTTAGGGGAAAGGGAAAAATTATCATTATGCTCTGCTGAGCCTGGTGTGCGTTATTGTAGCATGCATGTTTTAAACCATCTTGAGAGAGTTGGTTTTCATAGATTCATAGATTATAGGACTGGAAGGGACCTCGAGAGGTCATCGAGTCCAGTCCCCTGCCCGCATGGCAGGACCAAATACTGTCTAGACCATCCCTGATAGACATTTATCTAACCTACTCTTAAATATCTCCAGAGACGGAGATTCCACAACCTCCCTAGGCAATTTGTTCCAGTGTTTAACCACCCTGACAGTTAGGAACTTTTTCCTAATGTCCAACCTAGACCTCCCTTGCTGCAGTTTAAACCCATTGTTCCTGGTTCTATCCTTAGAGGCTAAGGTGAACAAGTTCTCTCCCTCCTCCTCATGACACCCTTTTAGATACCTGAAAACTGCTATCATGTCCCCTCTCAGTCTTCTCTTTTCCAAACTAAACAAACCCAGTTCTTTCAGCCTTCCTTCATAGGTCATGTTCTCAAGACCTTTAATCATTCTTGTTGCTCTTCTTTGGACCCTTTCCAATTTCTCGACATCTTTTTTAAAATGCGGTGCCCAGAACTGGACACAATACTCCAGCTGAGGCCTAACCAGAGCAGAGTAGAGCGGAAGAATGACTTCTCGTGTCTTGCTCACAACACACCTGTTAATGCATCCCAGAATCATGTTTGCTTTTTTTGCAACAGCATCACACTGTTGACTCATATTTAGCTTGTGGTCCACTATAACCCCTAGATCCCTTTCTGCCGTACTCCTTCCTAGACAGTCTTTTCCCATTCTGTATGTGTGAAATTGATTTTTCCTTCCTAAGTGGAGCACTTTGCATTTGTCTTTATTAAACTTCATCCTGTTTAACACAGACCATTTCTCCAATTTGTCCAGATCATTTTGAATTATGACCCTGTCCTCCAAAGTAGTTGCAATCCCTCCCAGTTTGGTATCATCCGCAAACTTAATAAGCGTACTTTCTATGCCAATATCTAAGTCGTTGATGAAGATATTGAACAGAGCCGGTCCCAAAACAGACCCCTGCGGAACCCCACTCGTTACGCCTTTCCAGCAGGATTGGGAACCATTAATAACAACTCTCTGAGTACGGTTATCCAGCCAGTTATGCACCCACCTTATAGTAGCCCCATCTAATTTGTATTTGCCTAGTTTATCGATAAGAATATCATGCGAGACCGTATCAAATGCCTTACTAAAGTCTAGGTATACTACATCCACCGCTTCACCCTTATCCACAAGGCTCGTTATCCTATCAAAGAAAGCTATCAGATTAGTTTGACATGATTTGTTCTTCACAAATCCATGCTGGCTGTTCCCTATCACCTTACCACCTTCCAAGTGTTTGCAGATGATTTCCTTAATTACTTGCTCCATTATCTTCCCTGGCACAGAAGTTAAACTAACTGGTCTGTAGTTACCTGGGTTGTTTTTATTTCCCTTTTTATAGATGGGCACTATATTTGCCCTTTTCCAGTCTTCTGGAATCTCTCCCGTCTCCCATGACTTTCCAAAGATAATAGCTAGAGGCTCAGATACCTCCTCTATTAGCTCCTTTTCATGTGGAAGCTCTGCATTATCAACAGAGGGTGGGTAAAAGGGAAGGGTGGAGAATCAGGTAGATCTTTTCTCTATATTAGAAACAGTGACTTGTAAAGACTATTTGTGTATAGCTTCAGCTGCTTTGAAAAGACCTCCATTTTGCATCTTCTGGTGCAGAGGGGGTATGGGAGCCAATCAATCCCTCCTGCTTGATGATCAATGAATTAGAGATCCAGACAAAATTATTTTATGCTGAAGATTAACAGAAAATGGACTTAAAACTACCTGATTCATTTAACTTAGTTACATTTATATAGCTTTAAATACAACTTGCATTGGGGGGAAATGTTCATTTTAACCAAATTATTCAAGTAAACATCATTCTTCATTTAAAAGAAAAAAACTCTACTAGTGTATTATGAACTGCCTTGCTTTGTTGTTAAAATGCAATAGGCAGCAGATTTTGTTCCTAAGGATTATTTGTAGGGAAGGGATTCACTTTAAGAAATGGGGAGAAGAGTCAGAGAAAGAAAGCTTCTGAGACTAGGATTTAACAACAATCTCTCTGTGAAACATATGCCTAAATAAAGCCTGGAAACAGATTTTTTGGTCTTAAACCGCAGTATTTCTCTACCACTATACTTACGACCTCAAGAGTAAAAGGCCAAAATTTTGTCCATTTACATACAGCAGCTAAGATATTAACTTTGAAAAATACAAATATAAGGCATTAGGGAAGATATTCTACCTGGCACCACTTTATCCATTAAAGTACTGTTTACTGCTTCAGCTTTAGAGCCAGGAGCCTTTGACTGAATTTATTGAATAAAATACAAGTATTCCTGTGTTGTTGAATTACCACTAGGTGTCAGCACAGGACATAAATTCAACTCAGCAGCAGGGCAAGCCTCTGGATTTTGACAGCTAAAACCCTACCTGTGGTTTTGTGTTTAAAACTGGCATAACTGTTTGTACATTTAAAAAAAATGTAACAATAAATTAAACATAAGGGGAAAAGGTTGCTAATAAATACAGCGCCAGACTGCTTTTTCAGTACCAGCTTAGGCGGATGGGCATTCAGACCTGATTGGTATCAAGGGGGGAATTTTATTTGCAAAGTATGGATTTTGTACGGCTTGTGTAAACTGGTTGCTGTAGGTTTTGGGATTTTTAAAATTATCATTGTTTCATGTTGCCAACAGAAAAGTATAAACTAAGCAAGGTTGAATCAGGCAGTGACACCACTGGAAATGGATTGTCATTCAGGGATTTAATGGAACACCACAATATTTACTATACAAACTGTTTGTTATTTTCTTCAGAGCTGGTGGATAAATATTTTGCAAGTACTTAACTCAGTGAACTTGACATGGCAGATATTAGTCGTGTTGCTTTATTCATTGTTAGAAAGAGCCCGGCACCACAATGATGGAGTACAAGAACCTAAATAGTTATTTTTCCTTCATGAAACATTAAAAGTCCATTCCAGTTTTTGGGAAATAAATTAATTACAAATGAGTAATTGGCAGTCTAAGGAGTATTCACAAAGTATTTAATTTTGCTATTCGGATCTCATGCTTCAAACTGGTTATTCAAGTGACGTGGTTTACTTCAATGGTTTGCAAATGCCATCAGAACAGAGCCTTGCATTCACATGAATGTTCATGAATATGTATTTTTGTTGTTCAACCAGCTGTAATGTTCATTCAGAAGTTATTTAACTGATTATTTTAGTAGCTCTCTGCACTTCTATTGTTCTAAATGCAACATTTGACTGTTTGAATAAAAGCAGGCAAATTATGAAAGTTTTGGTGTTCATACTATTTTTAATTGGATTTCCCACCCCCAAGAGAGTTATGGTACACTTGGGGGGTGGGGGAGGGATAAAATATACAGTACCTAACCACTGGCTTTACAATGTATGTGGGTGTGGCGAGGAGGTAAATCGGACCATGTATGGGATGGGAGCATCCCAGTATAACCAGTGGCCTGTGGTACATATGTGCAAATGCCAGTGAAAAGGAGGTAAGATCTAAGGCTAAAATAGGGAAAGAACAAGTTAAAAGTTAGATCTCTTCAAGTCACCAGGGCCTGATTAAATACATCCTAGAATACTCAAGTAGCTGACTGAGGATATATCTGAGCCATTAGCGATTATCTCTGAAAAGTCATGGAAGACAGAAGAGATTCCAGAGAACTGGAAAAGGGCAAATATAGTGCCAATCTATAAAAAGGGGAAAAAAGACAACCTGGGGAATTACAGACCAGTCAGTTTAACTTCAGTACTCAGAGAATGGAGCAAATAATTATGCAATCAATTCGCAAACATCTAGAAGATAAGGTCATAAGTACCAGTCCCCATGGATTTGTCAAGAACAAAGCATATCAAGCCAACCTAATAGCTTTCTTTGACAGGGTAACAAGGCTTGTGGTAGGGGAGAAGTGGTGGATGCGGTATATCTTGACTTCAGTAAGAATTTTGATACTGTCCACATGACCTTCTCATAAACAAACTGGGGAAATATAACCTTGATGGAGCTTACTAAAGGATGGATGCATAACTGGTTGGAAAACTGTTTCTAGAGAGTAGTTATCAGGGTTCACAGTCAAGCTGGAAGGATATATCAAGTGTGATCCTGCAGGGATCAGTTCTGGGTCCAGTTCTGTTCAATATCTTCCTTTTTGATCTAAATAACGGCATAGAGAGTACACTTATAAAGTTTGCAGATGATACCAAGCTGGTGGGGTTGTAAGTGCTTTGGAGGATAGGATTAAAATTCAAATTATCTGGACAAACTGGAGAAATGGCCTGAAGTAAACAGGATGAAATTCAATAAAGACAAATGCAAAGTACTCCACTTAGGAAGGAACAATCAGTTGCGCACACACACAATGTGGGAAATGACTGCCTGAGAAGGAGTACTGCAGAAAGGGATCTGAGGATCACAGTGGATCATAAGCTAAATGAGTCAATGGTGTAACACTTTTTTGGGGGGCAGGAAGCAAACATCATTCTGGGATATATTAGCAGGAGTGTTGTAAGCAAGACACGAGAAGTAATTATTCTGCTCTACTCTGCAGAAATATGGCCTCCACTGAAGTATAGTGTCCAGTTCTGGATGCCACATTTGAGGAAATGGGCATGAAATCCAGAGAAGAGCAACATAAATGAATAAAGGTCTAGAAAACATGATCTATGAGTAGTGTGACCAGACAGCAAGTGTGAAATGTCAGAACGGGGTGGGAGTAATAGGCTTCTGTATAAGAAAAAGCCCCAAATATCAGGACTGTCTCCATAAAATCAGGATATATGGTCACCCTATCTATGAGGGAAGATTGAAAAAAATTGGGTTTGTTTAGCATGGAGAAGAGAAGACAGGGAGGGGACATGATAACAGTTTTCAAGTACATAAAAGGTTGTTACAGGAGGAAGGAGAAAAATTGTTCTCCTTGACCTCTGAGGATAGGACAAGAAGCAATGGGCTTAAATTGCAGCAAGGGCAGCTTAGGTTGGACATTAGGAAAATTTTCCTGTCAGGGTGGTTAAGCACTGGAATAAATTGCCTAGGGATGTTGTGAAATCTCCATCATTGGATATTTTTTAAGAGCAGGTTAGACAAACAGCTGTCAGGGATGGTCTAGATAATACTGAGTCCTGCCATGAGTGCAGGGGACTGGACTAGAAGACCTCTTGAGGTCCCTTCCAATCCTACAGTTCTATATGGGGACAGCTAAACCTAACCAGTAGCATGAGAGCACATATACTGATGGGGTGGAGGGGAAGGACCAGCTAAAATGAATTAGTGGCATTACAGCATGTATAGGCATATTTATGTGAGGGGACAAAGCTCACCAGTGGCATTACAGTATGTGCATTCTTAAGGGAGTGTAAGAAGCCACTAAATCCAAACAAGCATATGTAAAAGGATTAAATGTAACCAATGGAACTACAGTGTATGTTTGTGGGGCCAACAATCTCCCTTCCCCCCAGAAAAGGGGGATTACAGTACATTATGTGAGAGAATGGGCCATAGCTGTTCGGGGAATGGTGCATGTATGTTTCAGGGTAATTTAGGGACTCTCCAAGACCAGTGAAAGTGAGGTTATGGTGGTTAAGTGTGTGTGTTTTGGGGTGGGGGAACACTTCCTAAAGAAGTTAAAAACACCTGTAGAGTCAGTGGGACAATTTAAGAAGAAATAATGCCTCAGTGAAAAAGGCACCTGACCAGGACTTTCAAAACCTGGGTTCTATTTCTGGCTCTGCCACTGTCCTGCTGGGTGATCTTGGACACGTTACAGTATCTCTGTGCTTCAGTGTCTCCCATCTGTCTAATGGGGATGAGGATACCTACATCCTTGGTAATGCACTTCGAGATCTATGGCTGAAAGACCTCAGCATGTAAGAGCTAGTGCTAATTTTTAGGAAGGACTGCTTTGTGCATTTTTTAAATTTTCTCAAGAGTGCAATTACTGTATTCCCTACTGGTCTTCCAAAACTATAGTATTTTTTATGACAATATTGGTTCAAGTTACTGGTGTAACATTGTTGGGGCAGTGCTCATGGCTATTAATATTTAATCGGTAATTATTTCATAGTACAGGGAACCTCACTTCTTTATTTTGTCTTATTGTGGAAATGCAATGTTGTTATCTCTCTAATATCCTGGGATTGACACAGCTACAAGTGGGTGAGGTAATATTGTTTATTTGACCAACTTCTGTTGGGGAGAGAGAGAAGCCATTCCAAGCTCTTCTTGAGGTTTGTGTGGCTCCAACAAGGTGAGCAGATAGCAAGGGTGAAAAATCAGGATAGGGGGTGGGGGTAATTGGCACCTATATAAGACAAAGCCCCAAATATCGGGACTGTCCCTATAAAATCGGGACATCTGGTCACCCTAGGCTCCAAAGCATCTCTCTCTCTCTCACCACCAGAAGTTGGTTGAATAAACAATATCTCCCCACCCCACCTCTGGTTGCGCTGGAAATGAATTTGAATGGAAATGTGAGAAGTTTGGTTCAAATTGCTGATTCAGCACCATGCAGTTGTACAGTGGGCTAGGTAACACTATCTAAAGTGTAGGTGCAACGTTCTATAAACTGTAGGTTCTCGCCTAGAGAGACAAGCAAGATTCAGTTCAATGACATGTAAAAGATGATGTTGGTTTTATTTCTTTGAACACTTTATTTTTTAAAAAATAAGATGCTTTTAATTAGTGATCACCACATTGGGACTCGCCAAGTATCAAACATCCCTGAGGCTGATGTCCTGTCTACGTCTCAGGGGTATATGCATCTGAGAAAGAGCCTTCCCCGTCCCCCACCATAAGCATCCTTTGGAATCAGGGGATGCCAACTAGACTGGGGACTAGGGACCACATTTGTACTAAAGTTTACAGTTATATGCAAATTTTCAAAATGCAAAATAGATTATTTTTATAGAAGTATGGAGGTGCATAAAATTTAGCAGCTATACCACCAAGTCCCTGGGGGCTCAGACTCTCTCCTCCTCTTACACCTCAAGTTTCCTTCCCACTCAGTGTCTTTCCTCATCCCCCACCATCCCTATGGTTTTGGTCATTTATCACATCTGCTGGCCTCTGATATCTTCTATTTTCCTGGGTAGATAATTGGTTGGCTCCCCCTATTGCTCCTGTTACAGAGTGCTTCAGTAACTTGATTACCAGGGGTAGCTAGAAGTTCCTACTACAGGAGTGAAAACTTGACAGCTTTCCTTCCCACTGACCTCCTCTTAAGAGAGCCTTGCTGTTTTCCCCCTTATGCACTAGCCAAGCAGACAGCAGTCCTTGGAGCTTTATTCTGGCAGCAGCTCCTTACAAGGTCACTACATTTTGGCTGCACTTCTGGAAAGATGTTACACCCACAGAGCAGAATGAGGTAGGTGAAAAATCATGATTGTTGCTACCAAGGTTCAGCATGGTTTCCTTGACTGCCAGCATTTTGCATGCCCAGAAGATTTTTTTTTTTTAATATCCTAACCACACTAGCCAGACCGTGCTAGAGAGAACACTGGATTTAGAACAGTGCTCAGAACCACCACGACCCCTGCTACCTTGGTCAAAGAAACAGTTTAAGAACTTTGACAGCAACCATCATGTTTAAACAAGGCTGGCGCTAGCACGGTTCTATTTTAACTTGTGGACAGGGTCAATGTGTTAGTGGTCCAGTGCACCAGCAGAAAGTGAGCCAAATCAAATGTACCTGTATGAGGCACTCATGGTGGAAGGAAAAACATCTGATAAGATTCTGCAAAAAGATCTAAGCAGCAGCATACATACTGGAACCTAAAACCAGTCCACAAAATCTAGTTGAAAACGTGCAAAACTGGTCCAAATGAAGCAAAAAGCAGTTTTGAGCCATACTTATTGTAACATCTTTACTAATAATTTTGCATCTTCATTCAATTATTTTAGGGGAGGATGGGACTTGCAAACAACGGGCAGTGGTGGCGTTTAAAGCTATATTTCAGAATGGAGGGTAAAGACAATTGGTTCTTGGTTCCTGTCAGTTTCTGTTCATATTGAGTATCAGAGTACAACATGGTAACATGACATTACCTGTAGATTTAATCATTTATAACAATAATTATTCCTATTATAATCTTCAGTATTTTGTTTATGTGCTAGTAGAGAGAGAGAGAGAGAAAAACCCACACACCACACTTTTAGGGCTCTCTCTTCTTTCTACCATTCTTAGTTCAAAACTTGTCAGATGTGTCTCTTCCTTACAAAATAAGTTAGTTATACTATGCTGTCTACTTAGCTGTCCCCTATTTAGGGTTATTAACTTTTGATCTCTTTGCCTGCACTTCCTTTCATAAATTACATCCCCACTGGTTAAATTCTAGATTGAGATTTTCTATTTCATCATGATTGATCTGTTTGAGTACCATCCGTGTGCTTAATGGAAGACATGGCCACTGCAAATGGAGCTTATCTAAATCCTGAATTCTTGTTTTGTTGGCAGAGGAATAGGTGAAGGAAGTGGACCTGTAGCAGTGAGGACAAGGTTTCCCAAATCATTTTACCTTTTCAGAGCAGAATGTCTTGCGGAGGGAGGGAGAGGCAGAGATGCACTGCTTATGACTAGTCCAAAAAAAAAAAAAAAGGCAACATGCTCTACTAACAGTGCCTGCTGGAAGATACCTGCAGACAGTGGGAATCCAGTAACCCACTTCCAAGCCACCTGGCCATACCTATCTGGGGCTGAGCAGTACAATTGGGTGAGTTACCTTGGAATGTTAGTTTGTGGAACTGGCTGGAATAGGTGCCCTGGGAGGTGGGACCGATTCTACCTAGCTTCTGCACAATTCACTAGTCCCACCTCCCATCTCACCCATATAAAGCCAAGTGGAACTTAGCCCTACTTTTGAGTTCTGCTCTCTCAAGCTACGCAATGACCAACAATTACTCGGTTCCACATATCAATAGTTCTTTATCTCTTTGTTCATCAGTGATATTTAAAATCATCATATTAGCACTCTGGTTTGGGGCAGCTATCTGTGTGGCATGTCTTACACAATTTTGGATGTAACAGGAGATTAACTGAAAACATACAAAAATCATTAGGATTCCAAACAAGATAGTCAGGGCTCCCTGAAACAACCAGTTTCCTATGCCAGAGAAATTGAACAGCTTACTTAGCCACTTCCATAAAGAACTCTGCTCTTCACGGGGAAGATATGCGATTTGTTCTAAGTGGCTAGCGCGATCTATTACGTCATTGGTGTTGTCAGGTATATACACACACAACATTATTTTCCAATGAGAGCACAGGTCCTTCCTTTAGCCGCCAGCACTATGTCCAATGCCTGACGGTTTTGGAGGGCCATCAGTCGGATAGCCCCTGTTTTTTTGGCCAGGGCTCTTAAACTTCCTCCAGTTTCATTTGCCATTATTTCAACTACTGCTTGTAACCTCAGGAGCCTTTTTGCATGGTGTATTACTCCCCAAAAGGGCACAGGATAATATCCTTACGAGGAGTGGTGTTATTTGCATGGCATTGAAAGATTGTATTGTTTTCACTAATGTTACTGTAGGGGAAACATGAGATTGATTTCTCTGTTTGATCCCAGGTTGAGAAAAAATTCATATCCCCATACACCATTGGCCACAATATGCAGAAGGCAATGGCTTTTCCCCAGATCCAGCCCTATTCCATTACACACCCAACACCAAAGACCTTTTCCCTCCACCATACTTATCCACTTAGACACATTTATTCCCACCGCTTCCCAAGTGTCATTGCTGTTCCATGTTTTGTTAAATGGACGAGGTCCTCCAGTGAGGTCTGGGGAATTGAGTGGGATTGCCAGGACAGGAACACCAGTTTGAGAGTGGGCTGGGATGTGGCTGCAGATCCAGCAATTAGAAATATTAAGGGTCTGAGCTATCCACACTTGCTGCTGGATAAAAGAATTGTCATCGTGGACTCCCCAGACCTTAAGACGCCAGCAGCCGCCGAACAGGCACCACCAGAGGCGCATGTTGGAGGCAAGGCCCTTCTGGTTCGGACATCCTCAACTGAGGGAACTGCAGTCACCAGGCGCTACGCTTGCTACTGCTTCTTTTTGGGCCTTGCTTTAGGTCGTCGTCTGCTTCTGGCAACCCTTATGAGAGGGTAGATTGTAAGGTATTGCAGGCTGTTCCTCTACATCATCTTCTGAAGTCAAAATTAACTCTGCGTGGTCCTGAGGTGATGATTGGTTCGCTGGGGGTGGTGCCTTCTTACACTGCGAAGCATGTATTCACGCTGCGATGCCAGATAGTTTAACAGTTGTCTGGGTAGTAAGCAGTACCTGATGAAGACCCTTCCACTGGGGCACCAAGGCGTGTTTTCGATGATGGTGCTGTACGTAGACCCAATCACCTGGCTCAAGGTCATGGCAAGCATCAGAGGTGGGTTCCGTCAGCCAGGCAGCTTGAACCTGTAATGGAAGTGACTTACGGTTTGCATTAATCCCTTGCAATGTTGAAGGAGCGTACGGTGAGTCAAGTTCAAGTCTGGAACTGGAGTAATGGTAGCCATAGCTCGCTTAGGGCATCCCATAACAATTTCAAAAGGACTCAATTTATGCCTTTGGGATGGAGTGGATTGCATTTCCATAAGGGCCCACAGTAAAGCTGCTGGCCAGCTTAACCCTGTAGAGTCGCAAATTTTAGCAAGCTTATTTTTAAGTACACCATTTCGTCTTTCAACTGCACCTGCGCTCTGTGGGTGGAAGGGACAGTGCAACAGGTGTGGGATATGTAATATACGATCCAGGTGTTGAACAAGTTGTCCAGTAAAATGTGTACCCTGATCACTGGACAGGGTGGCAGGAATTCCCTTGGCAGGCATAATATGATTTAACAAACATTTGGCAATAGACAGTGAGTCAGCCTTGTGACAAGGAAAGGCTTCAATCCAACCAGAAAATAAACATACTGTAACCAAAATAAATTCATATAGTTGACACTTAAGCATTTGTACAAAATCAAGTTGCCAATGCAAGAATGGTGCTTGGGATGGGTCCCGGAACCCCTGAGCCACTTTTACAGGTTTACCAATATTGTGGCTTTGACAAGTGGTACAGGTGGCACAGTGGCGGGCTGCAAAAGAGTTAAAAAGAGCTGAAATGGGGGCCCACCATCCTGCCCTAGGGTACATCTACACTACAGGGGGGAGTCAATTTAAGATACGCAAATTCAGCTACGTGAATAGCGTAGCTGAATTCGACGTATCGCAGCCGACTTACCCCGCTGTGAGGACGGCGGCAAAATCGACTTCTGGGGCTTTCTGTCGACAGCGCTTACTCCCACCTCCGCTGGTGGAGTAAGAGCGTCGATTCGGGGATCGATTGTCGCGTCCCGACAGGACGCGATAAATCGATCCCCGAGAGGTCGATTTCTACCTGCCGATTCAGGCGGGTAGTGTAGACCTAGCCCTAGTTACAGCAGAGACCATCCCCTCCTTTCCGACATGCAAAACACTGTGTAGCAGGGCAGCCAGAGACAGGTAGAGTGAAAAGGGGGCCACAAAGGCGCTGGAAGGTGAACGCCAAAGGGAATCAGGATGTAGAGAGCAACCTTGGGCAACCCAAGAGTCTTATTTGGCTTCTGGGGCAGAGTCTTGGAGCAGGGTGAGGTTAGTGAGGGACCATGAGGGTAAGAGGAGAGTGGAGGACAAGGGATTCAGATATTTTGACTAGGCACGCCGCAGCAGCCACAGCACGCAGGCAGGGGGGCAAGCCTTGGGCAACAGGTTCAAAGTGGCAGAGAAATAAGCCACTGGGTGGTTCATGTCTCCGTGCATCTGAGTGAGAACTCCAAGTGGCAGAAAAGGGTAAAAGGCTTAGAATAGTCAGGCAGCCCTAAAGCAGGGGCAGAAGCCAAACCCTGTTTGAGGGAAACAAAGGCAGAGTCAGCCTCAGGGGGCCACGGCATGGGGTCAGGCACAGAGAATCGAGTGAGTTCCTGGAGAGGTTTTGCAAAAAAGGCATATTGGGGAATCCATTGCCTGCAAAATCCAGCCATGCCCAAAAACTTTCGAATGCTAAGGATAGCTTGGACGCGGGCAGGAGAAAGTGTATGGGAACCCTGGGAGAGGAGAAAGCCAAGGTATGTGACAGAGGCTTGACAGAGCTGTAGCTTAGAGCAAGAAGCCTTGTGACCCTCGTTTGCTAGGGCAGTAAGGAGCACTAAAGAATCAGTTTCTGAGGCAGACAGCGAAGGGAAACAGAGGAGTAGATCATCTGCATATTGGACTAGTGTGGACCCGGACGGGAAAACAAGGTCAGTGAGTTCTCAGGCTAATGCTTGGGAAAAGTAAGATGGGCTTTCAATATACCCCTGAGGGAGCCCGGTCCATGTGTACTGTTGCCCCTTGTAAGAAAAGGCAAAAAGATACGGGGGGTCAGGGTGAACCAGGACAGAAAAGAAAGCAAAGCACAAATCAACAACAGTAAAATGAGTTGCACCTGGTGGGATAGAAGCCAGAATCGTTGCTGGGTTAGGGACAACAGGAAAGGGAGAGAAAGATCATTGATAGTCAAAACACATTCACCCATGGGAGTGAGAGGTAGTAAAGGAGCTAAAATTTCCTGAGGTTCCCCGGCATCCCATCATTGCTGTGGGACAAAGTAAGGCTGGGGATTGTCGTGCTGTGCCAACAGGGGGTTTAGCTGGTTGTTTACAGAACTATTAGGCCGGCGCGGACACTCATTCTTCCAATGTCCGGGTTGCTTACAGTACTTACAAACATCCCAAAAATGTGAAAATCCAGTTCCATGGCCCCTTTGGCCCCGCCCACGACCACGTCCCTGTCCATGGTACTGTTTGCCCTGTCCTGGGCCATTAACTTTTGGGAGGACTGTTCCTCCTTTCCTTTTAGAGTGTGGTGGCAGTGCTCTGCCACTGCTTGCAATTTGTCCATGGTTTCGGTCTCCCACCCAACACTTATTTGCTTTAGCATACTGCCAATAGCAGGTAGGAGGCCATTAACAAATGCATGAGCCAGGGCACCCTGTCCATTTTCATCCGGATGCTGTATACCAGAATGTTGCAGAAAAACATCAATCAGCCAGGTGCGATAGTTGCCTGGACTTTCTCCCTGTTTACAGCAATGTATGGCTGTCCAGTTGGTTTTAAGAGTCCATACTCGAGGGATGGCCTCATGTAGGTTTTTACCTCGGTCTTTACTTTTTTTTCCCCCCTCCGGTATTCAGTGTCAGGAACGGTTCTGGCAAAGTAGAGTGTCACTCACTGATGGGCCAATTGGCTGCTGTGAGCCATTTTTCATGCTCTCTAGGGGTTACAAGTAGCTTGCACAGCTGCAGGAGGTCTGCCTCAGTGGGTTCATAGGTGTCACACTAACAAAAATTCCTCTGCAAATTTGGTAGGATTTTCCAGGGGCTTCGGAAAGCTTTTTACAATTGAATGGAGCTTTGTACGAGTTCAGGGTTTATAGCTCCAAGTGGGACCCTCTTGTTGGCCCCCAGAATGCAGGATTTGGAGGGGAGCCTGGATAGTTTTAGAGCCAGAGTGCAAGCGTTGAGTCCAATCAGTATCCAGGCTATCTTCGTACGTATGGGAGAAAGCAAAGGAGTCGGGCAGACTGGAAGTTTTCAGGGGAACGGGTTTTTTTTTCTTTATGGGTCTGAGCGGTACCAGAGGAATGGGTCTGGGCAGTATTGAATGATCCGGACTGGTCTGAACTGGAGACCCCTGGGAGTTGTTCCTGAACTGGGGAGGTTGGTGACCGTCTATTGATCCGACGCAAGTCTGCCAAGCCAATTAATGAGTCTTCCTCATCGTCATCCCCAGAATTTAACAAGAGGCTTTCTTCGTCCTCTTTCACAATGAGATGGGAGTATGAAGAGGGTTGGGATCAATCCGAGTCTTCTCGGAGAACGGGGTAAAGGGAAGTGCTCGGTCTGGTGGTGGGAGAGGAGGTTTCCAATAAAGCTTTTAACTTATTATTTGAATCTTTGAGAGAGGCAAGTTTTGATTCTGTTCACCTACGATTTGCCTCTTCCCACCACTGCATGAAACAATCAAACTCTCCTTTAGCCAATTTAGTTTTAGGTTGGCCGAGTTTGTCTTTTAAGACATCCACTTGGTCTTTGTCCCAAGCTCCTAACAGTGGCCACTGAGTTTTGGGATTCCCCTGAGTTAGCTTAGACCATTTTTCCAGAAATTTACAGGAGTCTGGACTCTTCCTAAAATGCATAAAATGAGCCGGTGTTCCTTTAGAGAACTGTCCTGACTTAGATGTGTGGTTACCCATACAGGAGGACTTCACACCCAAATTGCACAAGAAGGAAACTCTGGTTCGTCAGAGTGATGAGATTTGCAACACACAAAAGGAACTCACAGGCTACTGCTTCAATCGCCCTTGCTTTCACACCAAGGGTTTTATGCAAGGCACAGTGCGGCTACGATTATGCAGATTTCACTTACTCAGACCGCAGGGACAGGAACCCTTTGGTCGGCTGATCCCCGGACAGAGACGGCGCCCAGACTCAAACACTTCCACAGGGAGGGTGGATAGACACAGAGACAGGACAGTCCTCAGTCCGGACAAAACACAGAAATAATTACCTGACCAGATTCCTGATGTCAGATCCCGGGATCCCTACCAGAACAGAGTGGGAACCAACAGGTTCGATGGCGTAGACTTCATTGTGGTCATGCACCCTTCTGTTCCAGCGGAGGACTGCTCGGGCCAAATGCCCAGGTGCCGGCTGCCACAGTCATCCTACAAAAACAGTCAGGAATCACACGGCCACAGTGAAGGTAGTTGCCATTTCGGTGGAACCTCCAAATTGTCAAAGTCAGACTCAGGACTCACAATTTGTTAGACCACTCTGTTTATTAGCAAAGCACTCTGCTAAGACACCCAGATAATGTGAGCACCATGCAAGACTCAAACTATCTTATTTATACAGATAAAAGGGCATGAACTTAACAAGATAACAAAAGGAAGCAGAACCAATAAGTTTACCTGGGGCTAGACATACATCTTATTTCCTTACTAACTATTAACGATCTCCTGTTAATGTCCCACCATTAGCTTAAGTAGACCCATTGTTTCATACCTTAATGTTTCTCTTCCTGACAACTATATTTCAACAGTCCTTATTCCTGCTTAAAGGAACATACAGCATTTCTTTAAACCATTCTATTTTAACAATATAATTCATTCTACTTCTCCTGGCAAGCTGCCAACATAGCTCAGCAAGGGACAAAATGTTGATACTCTGAGTCTAGTTCATCCAGCCACAACTACATGAGTGAGTAGTGGGGCAACTCCCAAAGCTGAGAAGTATGTACTGGCAAAGAAGGCCTTATCTGTTAACTATCAAGAGGTGCTACATTAATTGTCTATGCTACCCAAATTTTTAAATTGTATTTGAACCATGCTCTTTTTCCATCTTAAAAAAGTGTTTTCTATTAAAAATGCTAACTCAACTCTATAGCTCTATGCATTTCTGTTTTTTGAAAGAGCCAAGCATACAATATTGATTTAAATAATAGTATGGCATCTGCTCTGCTGGGTATAGTAATGTACACCTGATGTTACTTACACTTTGATGTCCTTTTAACAGCCGTTAAGAATTTTCTTTAAAAAAACCACCACAGAAGATGTGTGTAACAGAAACCAAATTTAGTTATTTGTTTTCTTGTTAAGAAAAAACAAATGGAAGGGGACGGGGGGGAAATCAGGATAAAGCTTTAAGTTACTCCAAAGCCAATAACATAAATTTTTCTTGTTAGACAAAGGCATAACCCATAAGACAATAAGTTGACCAGCTGCCATTCTGTTGGTTCTCATTATGAACAGAATGGCAAATAATATCAACATCTCCGTTTCAACAGCTTCTGTGTCTGTGCTGTGTAAACTCTGGCATGAGACAGACTATGCCCTGTTACACAGAAAGACCTGTGATGCATCTTTTGTTTGACAACAGCATGAGGTCTGTGCATTGACAGGGCAGTGTACATATGGCATAATATTACAGAGATTCACTTCTTGTCAAAATGCTGGTAACCTAATGTATGTTAAACAAGACCAAATCAAATTGATTTAACTGTGTGCAAAACTGCTCACAACCCTAATATGAAGGTCTAGCTTAATTTTAATTCTCAAATTATACTGTGTATTACTCAACATTTTGGTTGTTAGTTAAAACTAAGGAGAATCTTCACAAAAGTTTTTAAACGTGCTCTGCTAATCATAGCCAAAAAATTAAACATAAAGTTGCTATATTTTTTCCATCAGTATATTTTTTAAAGTCAAAAACATCATATTAAAAATGCAGTTATCTTTGGTGACCTGAACCAACTTTAAATTTAGATCACTAGTTCAAATATTATTTAGCTTTAAGACAAATAAGAACCTGACATACAATTCATAGAAAAAGAACTGAGAGGTTTACAGTACTGAAAATGAAAGGGAAGAAAGTTTATATGTTTCATGCATTCACTTTCACCTAAAACATCAATTAGCATAAGAACATTATTTTAAGGGTCTCCAATAAAATGCATCAGAGAAAACACTGTAGCAACATGTCACTCAGTTACACACCATTTTGCATAGCAATTTCCACACAGGGTCAGTCTTAGGAATTTTGCCAATTTAGGCCAATTAGGAAGTATCCACCTCAGTAATGTTCAGTCAGTACAAAGTTACTGAATGTCTTGCTACTTCAGATACTTTACTCCTCTAGGCAACTAACTGTCCTGCATGTATGGGAGAACCCATGTTCATTAGTTACTAGTCAAATATGTTTAAGCCCAAGGCTTGCAAAGAACTGAGTAAAATGGCTCAAATGTCTCTGAAAGATAAAAAGATATAGAAATAAGAGACAATATTTAAGAGAATTTCATGATCAGACTTTTAGGGCTTCAGTATGACCAGGTAACTACTGCCAACCCTAACATTTAAAAAAATCTGAATCAAAGTGCAGTGTTTTGACCTGTCTTCTACACTGTCCCCAAATTCCTATGCTGTCTGCACCCTTCTCGCTGCTCTCCAAAATTCTCTTCACATCCCCCATCTGCTCCTCCCCACCATTCTCCTCCCCTCTTCCCCCTTCCTGCTTCTCACATTCTCTTTGCCCCCCCACCATGTCAGTTCCTTGGCCTCCCAACCTCCCTCCCTGCTACCTGTGCCCCACCTCAGTTTCATTTTCTGCCCCTTCGTGTTCCCTTGTCCCCTGCCTGGTCCATGTATGATGGAAGGGCCATTTTCTTTGATACCATGTTAGCTTCAGCACTATTGGAAACAATGGAAGGTGGTGAGCATTTAAAGTCTCACTTTCACCCTCTAAGACAGTTACAAAATGGCATCCATGGTTGCTGAGGGCAGTCTATAGCTTTAGCCCCATTGACAGTAATGGGCAATAGTGGCATTCTAAATAAAGGGAAATTTCATGAGTTAAAAGCTTCTGATATCTGGCTTTTGAGACATCTTAAAAAACCAAATATCACAAGAATTGGAAACTCTACCTAGCCAGAGTAATCTTAGATCATGGAAAAGACTCCACGCTAACATGCAGACTTTCTGTAAAATAGTGACCAAGCTAGTCACAGTATAGCCAACCCCAAGCGTTCAAAAATCAAGTGTCAGGCCACAAGAAGGTAGAACATTTCTTTAAACATTCTCATGATTTTAAGCCATTCTACATTGAGGTTTCTTTTTCTGAGCTTTCGGAGACATTTAGGTTGCACTTGGGACACATTTTCAAACCCTTCCCTGAAACCATAAGGGCTAGAAATGTACTTTTTTAAAACATGAAAGCTGAGATTCCTCATTCCTCTGGGATCTGAGACCTTAAGAAAAAACACCAAATATCATGAGACTCACACTAAAATCATCATTGTTGGCATCACTGCAATCATTACCAATGCTGGTAGCAAATCCTAGACTGCCATGTAATGCATATTGTGGCCTGTCCTGATTTAGTGACAAATTGAAACAAAAAGGCCCCAGGCTTACCTCATCTGCTTTGGCTGGGCCCAAGGTATGGTACATGGTATGCCTGTTTGGCCTACTTATTGTTCCATGTGCTTATTATTTTCCCATTTACTGTATATAGGGGAGTGTCTGAAATATAGTAATTGCTCTGTTTGGACCACTCCAGATCACTCCTGCTCCTGGAGAAAAGGTACACAAAGGTCAGAGAGAACTGGTCTTTTGGTGTGAGCATCTGAGCAGAGCAGACATGAGGTAACTAGTGGGAAGGAGAAAGAGATCCTTCCCATCACACAGAAGTAAAAGAGGCAGTAATTTCAGTCCTCTCTTTTTCAGGGTCTTGCTGTATTTTTCTGAAGTGCAATTGCTTTGTAAAAAAATAGCTAGATTTATTAATAACTGTCTAAATTCACAACATATACCAGTGCTTAGTAGTCAGTCCTAACAAGATTACATAGCATAGTTTTACTGAATTAAGTAATCTTGACATAGTGAATGCATGTCTAGTGAATGGCATTGAGAGTTTATTGCACTACTAGCATGTCAAAAGCATATTAATGTGACATTTACCACAGATTGCCATATCTGTGGCCTTCATTTCTAGAGATATGCCTTCTCATATCCCATAATTGTGATGACAATGAGATTGTTTTAGTGGCTTCTAGGATGGGTGTAAAAAGATGGGAAAGACTACTGAATTCTAATAAGCTTGCCTACAGAACAGATATAATGCTAACAAAGATGCTTAAACAGCACTGTGTAAAGATGTTAAGAAAATATTTGTAGTGTTTCACACACACCTACAGACAAAAACAGTTCTTGTTGCTGTAGAAGCAACAACACTGTACAGCCTTAATTAAAGCATCATCTGACCTGTTTTTTTATGCTACAGTTGCAGAATCCTGCTAAAGAAAAAGGATTAATTACAGATGGGCTGTGTGTCATGATAATTAACTATTGCCGCTTCTCCTATTTGTCACATTCTGGTACTTTTTTCTGCTTTAGTAGGTACAGGGAATAAGAATTTTTATCACATTTCATGCCCGCACTCCCTGATGGAATTGTCACCCATAAATTTGCACAGCATACACAAATATTGAGCCATCAGCATTTTTATACCACACACATCAGAACATTTCTTGTATGGGGAGTGCACTGTATTTAGGTGAAAAATAGTCACAAATCCAATGAAGAGGATGATTAAACATGAAAATCTTACTATAAAATTAACACGGGACACTGCTTACATGATCTACTACATTCCTGAATGGTTACATAAATACTAGTTAATAGAATTAAATGAAGGGGAAAGACTACACAATGTCACTTTTTTCACCATTAGATTAGTGGTGGTGATTTTTCCTCCCAGAGCAGGTTAAGTGGGAAGAGGTTAAAGATGACACAGATCTGGTCATGAAGTGCATATGTTTACATGCCAGCTAGAACACCAACACAAGCCATATTCTCAAACTGGAGACTGAAGTCTCAGGACATGTGTAATTTGTTTCTTGTTCTATTTCTATCATCCTGGGCTTCCATGCAAATCCTACCTCCCATGCTATCAAACTTGGGTTATCAAGCAAATTTGCCTCTCAAAGGATTTTCTCTTTGCTCACTTTATATTATTTACAACCCTCAAATTTCACTCCAGATACTACCTTAGAAACAGAACTCCAGCTTAAATTAGTTGAACAGCAATACCAGTACAACAGATTGATCAGTCCCCATTGTGGTCTTCTGCCACCGTTATTTATTCTATACCTAAAAGGATACTGTGAATAAAGGCCTGTTTTCCTGATGTTTTATGTACGGTTGTCAAACCCTACTCCCACACTAGGTAATGAGGGTTGACTTCTATGGGACTAGGCTCAGGCCTCTGATCATTAAGTGATAGGAAGAGACTAGTAACTGCATGCCCACTGAGATGCACTTTTCACCTTTGTATTACATTAAAAGTCATATTACCATTTTAAAGATTTTCATAGTTAATAGTTCTAGTTTCCTGGAAATTAATGATCTTCAGGGGGTAAAGGGCCTAACCTGAACTCAAGGGCCCTCACTCCTCCAATCAATCATTAGCTGCCAGGAAATGCTCTCTTGGTCATTATTTCTCAATTAACAGAGTACTATATTACATACTTGATATAAACATTTAAACATTAGTTGTAGTCTCAGTTACATACACGGACTTCAAAAGAAGTTACTCTCGGAACAAAGTATTAAAAGGCAATGAACAAAATATTAAAAGATTCCCAGATGTGGCTACTTAGTATAAAAAATCTGGTTAATTTTGGCAGAGTTAAGTCAGCCCTTCATTCTCCCAATAAATGGAATTAAATGCAGTTTATGCTGAGTGGGGGTCTTTTGGATGCAACTTCGACTGGGATTCACTCTGCTTTCTATGGATATTAAAGACCTCATTTGCACTGATGTCTTGGATTAAAATCTCCCATCTCCCACACTATTGTGCCATGTGCTGGGTGGTTGTCTCCCCCTACCCTAGAAGGGGTTGCATTTCAGTGCAGCTATCTCTAGATAGTGTGCAAACTTTTTTGGGGTGGAGAGGAAGTTCGGAAGGGAAAGGATAGAAGCTAGACCCTGGTATATGTAAATATTTGACTCGCTTATGAACAAAGTTCTAGCTCTCTCTCATTATGGCTTCACTCATATATTAGAAATAACTGCTTTATTTAGGATCACTCTGGCACAAAATCCGTGCATTTTCCCAATCTCAATATCTAACAGAGTGCTACTATTGTTACTAATCCAGAATGCTCTTTGAGTTTCGTACTTCAAAGTATTTTTGGTTTTTGTTCACTTTGTTGACTAGCAAGGCATGTAGTGTCTTTACATTAAATAATAATAATATATGGAGATATTCCTATCTCATAGAACTGGAAGGGATGTCAAAAGGTTATCAAGTCCAGCCCCCTGCTCAAAGCAGGGCCAATCTTCCTCCAATTCTTTTTTTGCCCCAGATCCCTAAATGGCCCCCTCAAGGATTGAACTTACATGCCTGGGTTTAGTAAGCCAATACTCAAACCACTGAGCTATCCCTCCTGCCAAAATTTTTTTTAAATATATGGAGATATACCTATCTTATAGCACTGGAAGGGACCCTGAAAGGTCATCAAGCCCAGCCTCCTGCCTTCACTAGCAAGCCCAAGTACTGATTTTTGCCCCAGATCCCTAAGTGGCCCCTTCAAGGATTGAGCTCACAACCCTGGGTTTAAGCAGGCCAATGCTTAAACCACTGGGCTATCTCTCTCCCCTAGACTTAGCTGGTTTTTTATTTGAGTATTCTCACTATGAGGGGTCTTCTTTTAGGTTCCCAAGTCAAGGCAATGTACAGTTAGCCAGAGTCCTTCCAGCAAGGGGAGGCTGTCGGACATGTCAGGGCACCAGACTATGAGCCAACATCTCCGGTATTAATTGTGATGCTAGCAGTGAATACTCTTAGTTGGGTAAACTGAACATTTCAGTCAGTTGGTCACGTTCCTCTGCATTCCCTGGCAATCTACAGATTGCTCATTTCACAATAAGAACTTTGCTTGACATTTTGACTTAATGCATGAGGTGAACAGTACTTAGAGAAAGACATGGAATGGAAAGCACTTAAAAATCTTTGCCAAAAATGAATTCCAAAGCATTGCTTTCTCTGACACAAAAGCTCCCAGAAGTATCCTGTAGTGCTGCCCTGTTTCTTTGTCACACTGATCTACTCAGGGATGCTCTCTTTGCCAGTGAGGTCTCTTTGGGAGAAAGCCAGATTGAAAGGGGTCCTGAGAACTCTTTTAATTGTGACACCTTTTAAGCCTCACACTACCCAGGTCCCTCATTCTAGCTGCATTCTCTAGCCAGGACTAGACTGAGAAACTCTGGTTGCTGTCTTTGGACTCAGTCAGTAGGGGCCCCTACATAGGGTGAGTGATCCTAATTCACTCAGGACTGCAGCAGTCCACAGCATACCCAGTCCCCCTCAGCCCAAAGAGAATGAAGGTTAGTTCATAAATCCCTTTGAGTCTTCTCCCTGCACTGGCCTATCCATATTTCATGTGACCAGAAAAATATCTGACTTCTGCAGCTAATCCACATTTTTCCATTCCCCAGCAATATCACTGGCCTTGCCAGCTGTAATAAATAGTTTGACTATACTTGCTGTATAGTGTTGTCTCTGTGAGAGACGAGCTGGGCCTCTGTTCTGTAGCTTTGGTTAAAGTTACAGGGATAGTAATGATAGTAGTTGTGCACTATCAGCACACTGCACAAGAATTATACAGATGTCTGCTGACATTTATTGCAGATGTAAGTCTCTGTTAATGCACCTCTTCAAAACGCACCCTATCTTAGTGCTCTAACCCTGCTAGATGTTATAGTGTTTGCACTTGTTGCCCCCCTTTGTGACTAGTACAGAATGCCTTTCTCACTTCAATGCAGCATCATTCCCAAATAAAAAATACATATAGCCACTAATCAGGCAATCATTCTTGGTAGGAGCGGTTCTAACAACCCACCTTTGTATGCCCCAGGGCAAGTGGTCTCATTCTGTCTGAGGGAGATCAAGTTGCATATTCTTTAGGTCAAGTTGTCGTACCAGCTGACTTCAAATTGATCTGCAGTTACACTCCAGGACACACAGTCTACCACTACATGCTCACAGAGCCCTCTGTTGGATGCTGAGATTGTGTTGGCAGCTTCCCCCAACAGCCCCGATGCCCGCATGGTCTTCCATTGATGGTCTTTAGGCTGGTCAGAGCCTCCCTTCATCCTCAGATAGCTCCTCCCTTTCTTGCAAAGCACTAGTAGTGTGCACACACCCACAACACACCAGCAGTGGGAAGGGATTTTGGTATGTGTGTGTGAAAGTTAGTTCTCACTATTCCAAGGTAGAAAACCAAAGACATTTTGGACACTGGAACCATCTCTCACGCATCTCTTTGGAAGGTCTGCTTTACAGGACCCTGAAAGAATAACCTCAAGACTCTCGTCAAGTTGACTGGAGAAGTGTAAAAGGTGAAACTCAGATTTCTTTAACTGTAATGTTGGAATCAATTATTAACTCTTTAAAATTATATGAAGAAAACAGTGTTGCACACCTTGTCCATCATTCATATTATTCCTGAGTTTTTCAGCTAAAGTGCTCCCTCACCTTAATTTTTCTTCTCTCCTTCCCGAGGATCTTGATCTTTTCCTTTACGGCTATTTACTAATGTTGCCTTCTCACCTTTTCAAAAGCAAGGATGTGGGTGGAGGATCTGTGCTGGAGGTAGAGTTAGTTGGAAAACTCCCCCACCTCCCACATAGAACTTTCTTTTTTTCCCTCAAAAAATATTCAAATACACCCCATTTTGGGCCAAACCTGATTATTTTTGGCAGAAAACTGTCAAGTTTGAATTGGAAATGTCACTGTTGTGCCTCATGGCTCCATTCTCTTCTTACCAGCTGGACTTCATCTCCTATTAGGTGCCACAGTCCCTCCTCTTGCTGAAGGGACTGTCGTGCATCAAAGATTTAGTTCAGCGGGGTTCCCCAGCTCATACTGGAGAAGTGAGGCAGCTGAACTGCAACACCCATGAAATACCATGAACAGAACTTTCTGAATAGAACTTTTTTGGCTGAAACTGTCAGTTTTGTTGGTTTAAGAAAAGTCAAAACCTGCAGAAAAGTCAAAACCTTCTGCAGAAAACAGATACTTGTCAATCAAAACACTAATTTTCTGTCCATAAAAAAAAACAATTGCAATGAGAAATTTTCAGTCAATCTGACCTGGCAGCCAGGAAGAAAGAACAGCCACTACTTCATTCTACAAATACACATACACACAAAAAAAGGATTGTATACGGGGCACTGCCAGCTACCCTCCCTCATGCTTGAGTTCTCCTGAAGTGGAGACAGTTTTCCCAGTCCTTAATGATCCCACTGTTACTATGGAGGATCTTTCTTAGGGACCTCCAGATGAATCCACAGGGCTGAAGTGCCCCACTCATCAGCACTCATTTATAAGCAATTTGGCATTTGTCTTTCATAGAGGTGGCAGAGATCTTGTCCCCTGTAACCTCCGAAGGGGACTCAATGAGGTAATGCATGGGCCTACCTCTCAGGTTTTTTTTTTCCCCCTCCTTCTGCAATTTCCCTTCTCTTCTTTCATCCTCTCTCCACTACCATCTACACATCTCCTGCACTGGGATAAGTTCTAGGATGGCTACTACATTAGTTATACCCAACAGAAGTTTAGGTTTCTCACAAAATGAATTTCATTCATCTATGGGCCCATGTTTTTTCTTTAAATATTTGTATGAACAGAATTTTACTTGCACGGATATTGATGAAAAGTGAATAAAAAGGGATATGAATGTCTTTAAATCAATTCTGAATTCACTAAACACTTCGAAGTTTTTTTCCCCCCTTCCACTATCCACTAAATTCAAGTTATGAATCAATCAGTTTCATTTGGTGGGTTGCACATTCAATGCCTTCTGCCAAAATATCCAAATACTCAAAAAAATTATTCTCCTATAGAAGAGAGACTTACCAACTAGTGCACTCTCTCATGGTTGGATATGGTGTAGCAGGCTGTCCTCCTGCAGCATCCCCTGCCAACAGCTGCTCCAGTTCTGCAGCATTCTGCTTCTTCTAATGACTCAACTCTCTGGTCAGGTCATATTCAGTCATTCCCATTCCTTCTGGTGTATCAGAGGCCCACAAAGCAGTAGTTCAGTGACCTGACACCAGGTCTTTGGCCCAACTCTGAGCTGAATGATCTTGCCACCCTTTATATAAGGGGACTTTCTGGCACCTTCCTCAGTAGATAGTAGGGAAATCCAGGCCCTTCTCAGAGTTCATCCACGACTCAAAGTTCCAGTCCAGAAATCCCATAGCAAGCTAAGATCTGCTTTCTCAATCTCCTTGATGCCTTCCCAGACTACTCCCTACCTCAGCCTGTGTCTAGCCCCTTTCCCTCAGCCCTTTCCTGGCCTCACTCCTCCAGAGACTTCACCTCTTCCTGGGCTCTGCAGAGTTCTTTCCTGCTCTTGTACAGAGCACTGCCTCCTAGGGTTTTCTTCTTGCCATGGTCTGCCACTCCCAATACTCTGTGTGTATCTGTGTCTCTTTCCTGCAGACACCCAACCCACAGACTGCCTCTCTCAGGGGCATTGCCCTTTTGTCAAGGCTCACCACAAAAGTCACCCCTATGACTTCTCAGTGTCTCTCCTAGCCCTTTACCAGAGCTCCCTTCTCAGAAGAAAAGCCAAGCCTACTATCCCCTATGCCTCCCTTCTCCTAAACTGATGTCCTTCTTTTATTAATTGTCACCCCACTCCTCTCAGGTGGGACTCATCCTAAATTGGGTCCAGTCCACCCTCTAGGTACAACTGGGTGCACTGACTGTTTTCTGGCTCCAGTTAACTCTCTCTCTACCACTGTGAGGTATGCACCCTGACACATCTCTCTGGATTTAGGTACTTTTGTGGCTCCTCCAGCATTGTAATCTGTTGTAGTTCTTCCTATTTTTTTTAACTCTTCCTATTGGCCTGTTTGAAAATTAGGTGGGTTAGTTTAGAGTTTGTCTAAGTAAAACTAACTGAGGGAAAGCTACATTGAGAAGTACATTTTGCAATTTGTTCTGAAAGCAATGAGGTGCATGGTCATTATCTCTTTTGGGAGTAAGTTCCCTAGTCTAGCTCTAGCTCCTTTGAAAATTCTATCTCCTCCACTCATGTGTCCCGCGAACAATGCAATTGGTCCAGTGGGATGTCACAGCCACAGAGGGAAAGGTGATCCCTCAAGCAGGTAGGATCCATCCTCAGAAAGCTGTGTATATTAGGACAGATAGCTTGAACTGGATATCAATAGGAAGAACACAGGAAGAGTGGCAGACTGCAGTGATGTGTTCATGCTGACCTGCATTGCTAAGCAGATGGGCTTTTATGTTTTGTACCAACTGTAGCTTTTTATGGATGTTTGGCTTCATTTCTAGATATAGGAAAAATGAAATAATCAAGCTTAGAGGTCATGAATGCAAATATCACAGTAGTCTGGTCTGCCAATCTAATTGCATGGAGTTCAATCTTCTAGTTGATTACAGACTGAAGTAGGGAGGTTTTCCTGCATACAGTCCAACTGAGAAGTCCACAAGGACCCAAAGGCACTGGGTCAAGGGTTAACTTAACAGTGAGGGCAGATGCCCTCAACAGTGGAGAGATACAAGTTATTCAAAGTAGAATCATAGAATCATAGAATCATAGAATATCAGAGTTGGAAGGGACCTCAAGAGGTCATCTAGTCCAACCCCCTGCTCAAAGCAGGACCAATTCCCAGCTAAATCATCCCAGCCAGGGCTTTGTCAAGCCGGGCCTTAAAAACCTCCAAGGAAGGAGACTCCACCACCTCCCTAGGTAACGCATTCCAGTGTTTCACCACCCTCCTAGTGAAATAGTTTTTCCTGATATCCAACCTGGACCTTTGATTTCCCTACCAGCATCAATCCCGGGGATTTCAGACATCAATGGTCAGCTACCAGTGGAAAGCCCTAGGATAGGAAATCAAGCTGCTATAAGTCATAATTTGCACTGGTGGAGTTTAACCCTGCTGAATCCAGGGCAAGTGCCCCAATGCAAGTCACAGCTCATGGCAGCATTGTCTGTCTTCATTAGGGGTTTGCACTTGTGCAGCTGTCACAGTGGCTGAAATCACGATGAACACCCCACATAGACAAGGCCTCAGTCTTTACAGGTTCAGGTTTAGCCAGTTATTCTTCAGACAGTTGTTGCTGAATTCAGCTGGGAGCTGGCACTGTTTGTTTGACAAAGAACCCTGCGGCTGGCTACTATCTGCCTGCTGCTGCCATGTCTGCCTGTGTTCTCTCTCCAGCTCCCCGAACAACTTCAGAAAGACATTGAATAACGTGGGAAAGAAGACTGAACCCTCTGGGACACTGCAAGTCAGAGCTTTGGAGGAGGGTGAACGGTTGTCCATAACAATACTCTGGGTTTGGTCTAAGAAAAAGAAACTGAGCACCTTGGGACAATTCCCACTCATCTTGGCAGGTTCTTGGAGATGGACCAGGAGCATTCGATGATCATAGGTATCAAATGTCACACAGGAGTCTAGAAAAATGATTCTGAAGGTACTTCCCTTCTCTATGAACAAGAGGAGATCATTCACAAGAGCAATAAGTGCAATCTCTGTACCATGCCTGGCCTGGTTCTTGACAGAGAGATCCATCATACTCACAGCTGACAAATGACTGTTTGCAAATTTTTTTTCTATAGCTTCTCATTTTGATTCCTCAGACTAACTAAGGGAAGTTAGGCAATGGGCAATGGTTTAAATGGTTTCTAGCAGTGAGCAAAGGTTTCTTTAGTATTGGTCAGTCTTCCTAAGCAAGTTTACTTTATTCTTCAGGTAAAAAGCACTACAGAGAAAACACATTTAAAAACTATAATAGAACCTACACACATGCTAATAAGCTTTCCAGGGACTCCAACCATAACATGGGCTCCAGCAGGAGCAGTCTTTTAACCACCATCCTAAGGGAGTCCTTGGGGTTACCACCAGTTTATCACAGCTTTAGCTCAGAATAAGCACCCAGCTTATGGGGCCTCAGTAGGCCCAGTCCTTCCAATCCTTCCTTAGGGACGGGGGTGGGGGGGACCTCTGTGGACCAGAGCTCTTGACTGTTGCTGAATCAGGAAGAAGACCCTGAATCTGTTTAGACGCAGGCTATTTATCCAAAAGCCTTTTCTTTGTCTGTTGGTCTCTGAAGAATCCAGTTTGAACCAGAATATATGTATCTCTTGCAAGGGGAGTAGCAGCTTTAAAGTACATTAGCATCGCCACCTACTAGAGAAGGTACATATAGTGCCACAATAACACATAAACAACTGAATTTTTAATACAGTGTACCCCAAAGTTATTAACATTAATTCCATAAATGTAACTTAATTCAGAACATTCATCTTAATTCCGTAGGGTTTGTTCAGGAGATTACCAGTCTGTTGGAGGGGTGGGGGAAAGATTCTCCTTCCCTTTGTGCTCTTGCTGCTAAAAGGAAAGAAAAAGAGGGGAGGTTTGTACGCCTGCTTATGAATAGAGGGGGTGGGTTGTACTTTTCTTCAATTTTATTTAAGAGATTTAATATTTAGACGAGCAGTTGAGAACATAAATGTACAGTATAACATAGATATGAAATGTACTAACGAAACACACCTGATGTTTCACAGGGCTGCTGTGAGATAAGTACACTCAAAGACTCCAGTGCTATTCCATGCCTGCTGCCCATAAGAGGAACAAGAGAGAGCATTTGAATTTGATCCAAATGACTGAGTTTAGCCACTGCACTCACAAATCAAACTGACAAGGTAAAGTCATTTCATTAAACAATGTCATTATTCTGACATGTTTAATTCAACCAACAGTAATCCGATCATCCCTCTGAGTGTAGAAAACCTGAAGCTGACTTGGTTTCATCTGTTTTGGCACTTATACTGTATATTAATTAATGATGTGACCTCTGAACACACACTGCGGCATTCAGCATATGCTAACAAGCAGCCTTAAACTGTCTCCTCATCAACACTAGCTTGATTTTCTACTTCCGTAACCTTTCCAAGCGTTTTTAAAATGACACCTCAGGTTCCTTTTACTTCTCCCACTGAACTTTGCTTTCATTGGGACCTGTAATGAATGCAAGAATGAATAATTAGCAGCCTTTTGTCATTGTCAATAACTTCTTAGAGCTTAGTGCATATTAGTAGAGATTTCTAGCAGCAATATTTGGTTTTGGTACTGTTGTGGAAATTTTCAGAGCACACAAGTACTACATACATGGTCTCAAAGGCATTATCTATGAAGTTTGTAACCAGCTTGCATCACGGTTAATTTCACACACTACTCATATCTACACACAATATAGTAAACACAAGGTTCCCAACTGTGTGGGCTGTTTTCACTCTGCTTATAGGTACAGCCCAGTGTAAATCACAATTTTTTTTTTTTAGAAAATTCACTTCTATGCAAATAGCAAAGTGTTGCATTTGAGAGTTTGCACAGAATGAATTTTACAACTATTCTGAGTTCAAATGTAAAAAGTATGTGAAAGTTCATAAAATGCTACACTAACCATGAAAAGTAGGCTAGGCTTTTTTTTTTCTTGAGATGTTGAATGTTGTAGCAAATGCAAGAGAACCAGACGAAAAAAAATTGGATTAGTCTAAACCAGAAGGGCCACATTGATATAATCCAAAAACTGTTGACAGACTAGTGAAGGAGAAATAGAGCTCAGGGACAGGTTTGTGGAGTTGGAAAATGAAGAAGGGGCACACCAGGTGGTCGCTGAAGGTGAGAGGGCAAGGAAGAAGAGAAGAGCAGCTAGTCCTATAGGAAGAAGGGAAGAGTCAATGGAGATAACGACACCAAATATGAGCCCCAGGAGGTTACGGGGTGGGTTGAAAAGGATTGCAAGGGACAATAGAAATTGAGAGGACTTGCAGCCAGAGGGAGCAGGGGATAGACTGGAGAATCAGACCATCAACTGGAAAAGGCAGGTCTACATGACTGGGGACTCCTTAGTAAGAAGAATAGACAGGCCTGTAACTAGAGCTGATCCGGAGAACAGAAGGGTGTGCTGTCTGTCGTGTGCTAAGATACGGGATGTGGACCTGAGGCTGAAAAGGATCCTAACGGGAGCGGGAAAGAATCTGCTGATTGTCCTTCATGTGGGAACAAATGATATGGCTAGATTCTCACTGGAACGTATCAAGGGAGACTATGCCAGGCTGGGGAAGCCGCTTAAGGAAATCGAGGCTCAGGTGATCTTCAGTGGGATTCTGCCTGTTCCTAGAGAAGGGCAACAAAGGTGTTACAAGATTATGGCGATCAACAGATGGCTCAGGCAGTGATGCTATAAGAAGGGCTTTGGGATGTATGGCCAGTGGGAAGCATTCATGGACAGAGGACTGTTCTCTCAGGATGGACTTCACCTGAGTAAGGAGGGAAATAGACTTCTAGGATGGAGGCTGGCACAACTGATTAAGAGAGCTTTAAACTAGGAATTTGGGGGAGATGGTTGGGAGATGTCCAGGTAATCTCCACACTGAAATTTAACATTGAGAAGGGAGAAAACAAAGTAAGAAAGGATACAGCTGTGGGTATGAGAATGGACGTAAGAAGGAAGGGTAGTGTAGATACCAGTCTAATAGGTGATACTGGTGATAGAATGTCTGTGCCTAATCGGGTAAAGAATGTCAGTGAAGCCAAATGGCAAAAATTAAGATGTTTGTACACTAATGCGAGGAGCCTAGGTAACAAAATGGAGGAACTAGAGCTACTGGTGCAGGAAGTGAAACCAGATATTATAGGGATAACAGAAACATTGTGGAATAGTAGTCATGACTGGAGTACAGGTATTGAAGGCTATGTGCTGTTTAGGAAAGGAAGAAATAAAGGCAAAGGTGGTGGAGTAGCATTGTATATCAATGATGAGGTAGACTGTAAAGAAATAAGAAGGGATGGAATGGATAAGACAGAGTCTGTCTGGGCAAAAATCACATTGGGAAAGAAAGCTACTAGAGCCTCCCCTGAGATAGTGCTTGGGGTGTGCTACAGACCGCCGGGATCCGATTTGGATATGGATGGAGACCTCTTTAATCTTTTTCATGAAGTAAACACTAATGGGAATTGTGTGATCATGGGAGACTTTAACTTCCCAGATATAGACTGGAGGACAAGTGCTAGTAATAATAATACTAGGGCTCAGATTTTCCTGGCTGCGATAGCTGATGGATTCCTTCACCAAGTAGTTGAAGAACCAACAAGAGGCGATGCCATTTTAGATTTGGTTTGGGTGAGTAGTGAGGACCTCATAGAAGAAATAGTTGTAGGGGACAACCTTGGTTTGAATGATCATGAGCTAATTCAATTCAAATTAGATGGAAGGATAAACAAAAATAGATCTGGGACTCGGGTTTTTTATTTTAATAGGGCTAACTTCAACGAATTAAGGAAATTAGTTAGGGAAGTGGATTGGATTGAAGAACTTGTGGATCTAAAGGTGGAGAAGACCTGGAATTACTTCAAGTCAAAGTTGCAGAAACTATCAGAAGCCTGCATCCCAATAAAGGGGAAAAAAAATCATAGACAGGAGTTGTAGACCAAGCTGGATGAGCAAGCATCTCAGAAAGGTGATTAAGAAAAAGCAGAAAAACTACAAGGAGTGGAAGAAGGGAGGGATTAGCAAGGAAAGCTACCTTATTGAGGTCAGAACATGTAGGGATAAAGTGAGAAAGGCCAAAAGCCATGTAGAGTTGGACCTTGCAAAGGGAATTAAAACCAATAGTAAAAGGTTCTATAGCCATATAAATAAAAAGAAAACAAAGAAAGAAGTGAGACCGGTAAACACTGAGGATGGAGTGTTAATCTAGGCATGGCCCAATATCTAAACAAATACTTTGCCTCAGTCTTTAATGAGGCTAATGAGGAGCTTATGGATAATGGTAAGATGACAAATGGGAATGAGGATATGGAGGTAGATATTACCACATCCGAGGTAGAAGCCAAACTTGAACAGCTTAATGGGACTAATTCAGGGGGCCCAGATATCATACAGGAAAATCTGGATGACCTTGTAAACTGAAGTAATAGTAATAGGATGAAATTTAATAGTGAAAAGTGCAAGGTCATGCATTTAGGGATTAATATCAAGAATTTTGGTTATAAATTGGAGACACATCAGTTGGAAGTAACAGAGGAGGAGAAGGACCTCAGAGTATTGGTTGATCACGGGATGACTATGAGCCGCCAATGTGATATGGCCGTTAAAAAAGCTAATGTGGTCTTGGGATGCATCAGGCGAGGTATTTCAAGTAAAGATAAGGAGGTGTTTGTACCGTTATACAAGGCACTGGTGAGACCTCATCTGGAATATTGTGTGCAGTTCTGGTCTCCCATGTTTAGGAAGGATGAATTCAAACTGGAACAGGTACAGAGAAGGGCTATTAGGATGATCCAAGAAATGGAAAACCTGTCTTATGAAAGGAGACTCAAAGAGCTTGGCTTGTTTAGCCTAACCAAAAGAAGGCTGAGGGGAGATACGATTGCTCTTTATAAATATTTCAGAGGGAAAAATATCAGGGAGGGAGAGGAATTATTTAAGCTTAGTACCAATGTGGACACAAGAACAAATGGATACAAACTGGACATTAGGAAGTTTAGACTTGAAATTAGATGAAGGTTTCTAACCATTAGGGGAGTGAAGTTCTGGAACAGCCTTCCAAGGGGAGTAGTGGGGGCAAAAGACATATCTGGCTTCAAGACTAAGCTTGATAAGTTTATGGAGGGGATGGTATGATGGGATAGCCTAATTTTGGCAATTAATTGATCTTTGATTATTAGCAGGTAAATATGCCCAATGGTCTGTGATGGGATGTTAGATGGGATGGGATCTGAGTTATTACAGATAATTCTTTCGTGGGTGCTGGCTGGTGAGTCTTGCCCACATGCTCAGGATTTAACTGATCACCATATTTGGGGTCGGGAAGGAATTTTCCTCCAGGGCAGATTGGCAGAGGCCCTGGAGGTTTTTCGCCTTCCTCTGCAGCGCGGGGCACGGGTCACTTGCTGGAGGATTCTCTGCACCTTGAGGTCTTTAAACCACGATTTGAGGACTTCAATAACTCAGGCATAGGTTAGGGGTTTGTTACAGGAGTGGGTGGGTGAGATTCTGTGGCCTGCGTTGTGCAGGAGGTCAGACTAGATGATCATAATGGTCCCTTCTGACCTTAAAGTCTATGAGTCTATGAGATCCCAGATCTCACCTCCCCTTAACACAAGATGGATGATACAAATGTAACTCACATGCTTTATATTATACTTGCAGCATTTCACTTTGTTTCTTCTGGGGAGGGGGAAAGAAGCAGTCAGAAGGAGGCATGCATCTCAGGGCTTGTCTACACAATGCAGACCACAGGAATGTAAATTGTAGAGTACTCTAAAGTGCTGTGTTCTAACTGCCCATGTAGACTGTTAAGTGTAGACTCTGCTGGCAGGAACTAAAAGATACTTACTTCACACTAGTGAGGACTATGTTAATACAAACTAGGTACTTTATTATTTGTGACAGCAGGCTCTACAGAGGGCAGTTAGAGTGCAACACTTTAGAATGCTCTACAGTTTACACCCCTGTAATCCAGGCTATGGAGCTGTGTAGATGAGATCTTAGTCTCTGAACATGTGAAGAGAGCAGAGCAGGGCAACTCAGTTAGAAAGATTCAGAAACTTCCAGAACAGGGTGCATTAGTTACCAGACATGCTTAGTAGCTGCTCTGTGGGCTTACAGGAAGTTTCCATTCTGGGCAATCCATATGCCAGGCCATACACTAGTTGCCCTCTGAGTACTTCTTTACACAATGAACAGTCAACCTGTGGAACTCATTGCCAGGGGATTTTGTGAAGACCAGAAGTATAACTAAGTTCAAAAAAGAATTCAATAAATTCATGTAGGATAGGTCCATCTAGGCTACTAGCCAAGATGGTCATGGATGCAACCCTGTGCTTTGGGTGTCCCTAAACCTCTGACCACCGGAAGCTGAGATTGGACGACAGGGGACGGATCACTTGATAAATTGTCTTGTTCTGTTCATGCCTTCTGAAGCATCTGGCATCAGCCACTATCAGAAGACAGGATCCTGGGCTAGATGGACCATTTGGTCTGATCCTTTATGGTCATTATTATGTACTTATGAGCTGACCCAATCAGAGAGTAAAGGGGCAGCTGTCGGGAAGGCTATAAATAGAAGAGTTTAACAGCCCTTTGGAGGCAGCAGCTGATCGACAGAGAACCAAGAATTGTGTCTACTGTGATGGCTAGGTCCTCCCAGGGGTGACTCTAGCTTTTTTGCTGCCCAAAGCATGGCAGGCAGGCTGCCTTCGGCGGCGCGCCTATGGGAGGTCCCCAGTTCTGAAGATTCGGCAGCATGCCTGCGGGAGGTCCGTCAGTCCCACGGCTTCGGCGTACTCACCGCCGAATTGCTGCCGAATCTGCGGGACTGGCAGACCTCCCGCAGGCATGTCGCCGAAGGCAGCCTGACTGCCCACCCTCATGGCGACCAGCAGGGCACCTGCTGTGGCTTGCCGCCCCAGGCACATGCTTGGAGTGCTGGTGCCGGGAGCCGCCGTGGGGTCCCCCAATACCTGTACCAATTGGGACACAGGCTACAGCTGTGTTTCTCCATCAGCTGAGAGAAACAATCAGTCATTAACCTGAGGGCTGGAATGCTGATAGCTGTTGAAATCCTCGGACTGTTTGTTTGTTGAGAAATCCTGAAGAGTTTGAAAGGACCAAGCATTTTGGAGCAAGCCTCAAAGCCTGGGTGAGCAGACTTGGGCTAGCACTTTAAAAATAGTGGTCTAGAAAGAGCTTTGAAGTTGAATATTGGGCTGGAGCTTGGGCTCTGAAGCCTAGGGGGGGCGAGTGGACTTCAGAGCCAAGCCACAATTTTAAATTGCTGTCTATACAACTATTTTCAGAGCATAAGAACATAAGAATGTAAGAACGACCATACTAGGTCAGACCAAAGGTCCATCTAGCCCAATAACCTGTTTTCTGACAGTGGCCAATGCCAGGTGCATCAGAGGGAATTAACAGAACAGGTAATCATCTAGTGTTCCATCCCCTGTCACCCATTCCCAGCTTCTGGCAAAACCGAGGCTAGGGATACCATCCTTGCCCATCCTGGCTAATAGCCATTGATGGGTGTATCCTCCATGAATTTATCCAGCTCTTTTTGAACCCTTTTATAGTCTTGGCCTTCACAACATCCTCTGCCAAGGAGTTCCACAGGTTGACTGTATGTTGTGTGAAGAAATACTTCCTTTTGCTTGTTTTAAACCTGCTGCCTATTAATTTCATTTGATGATCCCTAGTTCTTGTGTTATGAGGAGTAAATAACACTTCCTTATTTACTTTCTTCACACCAGTCATGATTTTATAGACCTCTATCATATCCCCCTTTAGTCATCTCTTTTCCAAGCTGAAAAGTCCCAGTCTTATTAATCTCTCCTCATACAGCAGCCATTCCATACCCCTACTCATTTTTGATGCCCTTTTCTGAAGCTTTTCCAATTCCAATATATCTTTTTTGACACGGGGCGACCACATCTGCGCACAGTATTCAAGATGTGGACATACCATGGATTTGTATAGAGGCAATATGATATTCTCTGTCTTATTATCTATCCATTTCTTGATGATTCCCATCATTCTCTTAGCTTTTTTCACTGCCGCTGCACTTTGAGTGGATGTTTTCAGAGAACTATCTACAATGACTCCAATATCTCTTTCTTGAGTAGTAAGAGCTAATTTAGCCCCCATCATTTTATATGTATAGTTGGGATTATGTTTTCCAATGTGAATTACTTTGCATTTATCAACGCTGAATTTCAGCTGCCATTTTGTTGTCTAGTCACCCAGTTTTGTAACTTTTTGTAACTCTTCACAGTCTGATTTGGCCTTAACTATTTTGAGTAGTTTTGTATTATCTGCAAATTTTGCCACCTCACTATTTACCCTGTTTTCCAGATCATTTATTAATATGTTGAACTGTATTGGTCCCAGTACAGACTCCTGGGGACACCACTATATACCCCTCTCCATTCTGTAAATTGACCATTTATTCCTACCCTTTGTTTCCTGTCTTTTAACTAGTTGCCAATCCATGAGAGGATCTTCCCTCTGATCCCAAGAGAGCCTTTGATAAGGGACCTTGTTAAAGGCTTTCTAAAAATCTAAGCACACTATATCCACCAGATCACCTTTGTCCACATGCTTCTTGACCCCCTCAAAGAATTCTAGGAGATTGGTGAGGCATGATTTCTCTTTACTAAAACTATGTTGACTCTTTCCCCAACAAATCATGTTCATCTATATGTCTGATAATTCTGTTTTTTACTATAAATTCAACTAGTTTGCCCAGTACTGAAGTTAGGCTTGCTGGATGGAGCCTTTTTTAAAAATTGGCATCAAAACATTAGCTATCCTCCAGGAATCTGGTACAGATGCTGATTTTAATGATAGGTTACATACTACAGTTAGTAGTTCAGCAATGTCATATTTGAGTTCCTTCAAAACTCTTGGGTGAATACAATCTGGTTCTGGTGACTTATTACTATTTAGCTTATCAATTTGTTCCAAAACCTCCTCTAATGACATCTAAATCTGGGACAGTTTTTCAGATTTGTCACCTAAAAAGAATGACTCAGGTTTGGAAATCTCACTCTCATTCTCAACCGTGAAGACTGATGCAAAGAATTCATTTCATTTCTCCATACTAGCATAAGGACTGCTAAACCGAGTCTGTCAACCCAGGCCAGGAGGCTCATTCCAAAATAGAGTGTAGACATGCCTTGAGAGCACTTCTCAAGCTCCGACAAGTCCCTCTGACACACAGTATATACAATGGTCACACTATAAAGACTGAGAAGATTCATTTCTGAGAGAAGATCAGAGGGGAATGTGTTTTGATGTATGTGCTAAAGTATAGATAATGTTATGCTGAGACCTCATATTTGAGTATTTTGTAACAAACAAAAGGGGGAAGTCTGTAAAAGGAACACCAGTAGATTTACTGTCTAAAAGCTTTTGTTTAAAATTATTCATAGTATTCTAAATATTATTTACAATGTTTTCTATTATTTACAAAGTTTTCTGTGTACACTGAATGTCTGTTTTATTTAAAAATGTGTATGGTATTCTCTCTCTCTCTCTCTGTGAAACTGACTGGGAACTATTAACGTCCATTTATCAGGGTTTTACATACAACAGACTCTGAGGTTTAATTATATATAATCCTTAAAAGTCCCCAAAAGACAGAAGTCTGGCCTGTATTTCAGCCAAGAAGGAAGAAGGAGAATGTAATAGATTTATACAGAATGTTGCCTAAGCATCCCTGCCCCTAGTACAGAAGGATACAATGAAACAATAAAGGTATAAACATTCAGATAATTCATAAAAATAAAACTGGAATTCATAAGACCGTAGACAGATCCCAAACTGTCACACATACAAAAAAACATATGCATGACTGGAATATTGGTATAGAAGAGTATAGCTTGCTCATGAAGGATGGGCAGGGAAAAAAGGGAGAAGGTGTTGGTCCATTTTGGTCAATTTCATGGTCATAGGATTTTAAAAATCATAAATTTCATTATTTCAGCTATTTAAAACTGAAATTTAATGGTGTTGTAATTGTAGGGGTCCTGACCCAAAAAGGAGTTGGGTGAGGGGTGTCACAAGGTTATTGTAGGGGGCGTTGCTGTACTGCTAACCTTACTTCTGCCCTGCTACTGGCGGCGGCACTGTCTTCAGAGCTGGGCAGCTGGACAGTGGTGGCTGTTGGCCAGGACCCCAGATCTGAAGTCTGTTTATCCAACAAGTTCTTGCAATCTATTGGAGACTTTTTTTTTTATTATTTCAGAAGGTGGAGAAAGCTATGGGGGAGAGGCTGGTCTAGATTTGATTTTGACAAATAGGGAGGAACTGGTTGAGAATTTGAAAGTGGAAGGCTGCTTAGGTGAAAGTGATCATAATATGGTATAGTTCATGATTTTAAGAAATGGTAGGAGGGAAAAGAGCACAATAAAGACAACAGATTTCAAGAAGGCTGATGTCAGCAAACTCAGGCAGTTGGTAGGTAAGAGCCCATGGGAAGCAAGTCTAAGGGAAAAACAATAGAAGACAGTTGGGAGTTTTTCAAAGGTACATTATTAAGGGCACAAGAGTAAACTATCCCACTGTATAGGATAGATAGGAAGTATGGCAAGAGACCACCCTGGCTTAACCAGGAGACCTTCAATGATCTAAAACTAAAAAAAAAAGTCCTACAAAAAGTGGAAACTAGGTCAAATTACAAAGGATGAATATAAACAAATAACACAAGTATGTAGGGACAATATTAGAAAGACCAAGGCACAAAACGAGGTTATACTAGCTAGAGAGAAAGGGTGACAAGAAAACATTCTACAAATATATTAGAAGCAAGCGGAAGACCAAGGACAGGGTAGGCCCATTATTCAGTGAGGGGGGGGGGAAACAATAACAGAAAATTTGGAAATGGCAGAAGTGCTAAATTACTTTTTTGTTTTACCAAAAAGGTTAGTAGCGATTAGACATCTAACATAGTGAATGCCAGTGAAAATGAGGTAGGATTAGAGGCTAACATAGGGAAAGAAAAAGTTTTAAATTATAAGTTAGATGTCTTCAAGTCACATGGGCCTGATGAACTACATCCTAGAATCCTCAAGTTGCTGACAGAGGAGATAGCTGAGCCATTAGCGATTATCTTTGAAAAGTCATGGAAGCTGGGGTGGGGAGGGATAGCTAAGTGGTTTGAACATTGGCTGGCTAAACCCAAAGTTGTGAGTTCAATCCTTGAGGGGGCCACATAGGGATCTGGGGCAAAAATCTGTCTAGGGATTGGTCCTGCTTTGAGCAGGGAGTTGGACTAGATGACTTCCTGAGGTCTTGTCCAACCCTGATACTCTATAGAAGAGAGATTACAGGGGACTGGAAAAGGGCAAATATAGTGCCCATCTATAAAAAGGGAAATAAGGACAACCTGGGGAATTACAGATCAGTTAGCTTAACTTCAGTACCCAGAAAAAGAATTAAGCCAACACCTAGAAGGTGATAAGTAACAGTCAGCATGGATTTGTGAAGTATAAATCTTGTCAAACCAACCTAATAGCTTCCTTTGACAGAGTAACAAGCCTTGTGGATGGGGGGAATGGTAGATGTGGCATATCTTGACTTCAGTAAGGCTTTTTGATAACATCTCTTAAACAAACTAGGGAAATACAACCTAGATGGAGCTACTATAAGGTGAGTGTATAACTGGCTGGAAAACCTTTCGGGCTCGGGCAGGAGCCAGGGCTCTGAGAACTTCCCCCTTGTTCAAGAGGAAAAGTGTCAGAGCCTTGGATCCAGCCCAGCCCTGAACTTCTACACTGCAATTTTACAGTCCTGCAGCCTGAGCCCTGCAAGCCTGAGTTACTGACCTGGGCCAGCTGCAGCCATGCCATGGATCTTTTAATGCAGTGTAGACATACCCTAGAGGAGAACAGGGACATGAGGCAACCAAACTACAACATTCAGTAGGCACTTCAGGGGCATATTTGATCAAAATATTTGGTTTTAGCTGAATACCACACTTTTTTTTTCTAGTCATTCAGTTTTTCATGAAAAAAAAAAAAAATTCTGTGGAAAGCAGACACTCAAAAATCCAACTTTCCATCTAAAATCAGTTGCAAACAGAAATTTTTTTGACCATCATTACTAATCAATTCCTTCCACTTGGTTATTAGCTCCCAGAGAGTGCCCTACATTGAAGTTATTATAAAGAAGTTTTTAAAAAAAATAAGTTTGTAATTTTAAAGTACCTTTATAATTTAAACTATTTCTGTGATCACTTTATTTTAATATCTTTTTAAAAATGACTCAAAAGCCTCATGGAACAGTGATAACGCTTTTAAGAAATGTTCATGTTTAGATGAGACTCTGAGTGTTCTTTGTTCTCTCAACCCATACCATATTAGTCCTACTCATTCTTTTACTGGGAGAGGTGGAAGGCGAGGGGGGGGGGGGGAAAGCCACACACATCAGTCAGGACACTTCTCTGGATAAACCAATTTTAATCTTCCCCACACCTTTTACTATTGTGAAAAGCCTCACTTCAAGTTATAGGAGGCACTACTGTGGTGGATGTGGTGAAAGAACCTAGATAACAGCATCAACAACATTTTGTTTGGCTGTTAATGTCTTTGGACGTTGAAAAAAAAACACATTTTATTTCTGCCTTTTTTAAAGAGAAGATATGGGGTAAAACATCCTGTATAAAGTTCTAACCAGAACTAATTTTTACATCCAAGTTTTAAAACCCCTTTTAAAAAGCAAATGAAGTGTTTCCATCTGCATGGAGTGCTGCACCTGAAGCCTGGATCAGAGTTGCCAGCATTCATACACTGATTACTCCTATAACATTTGAGAGTCATTTCAACTGCAGCACCTGGAATAATTGCAGAATTACTGGCAAATGAGAGATAAAGGTGATGTTAAATCTCCCAGTCACTGTGCAGCTAATAGATCATCAGAAACTATATGAAACATAGAGCTATGACCTTTTTATTTTATCCCTTTTCCTTTGAATTTATTGCCATGTTTTATAGCAAAAAAGGATAACCACCTACACCAGTTTCTTTTCCTTGTATCTATTGAAACTGAACATTAATTATATTAACAAAGAGTAAGGGAATAAAAAGGTGGCTACATCTGAAGAACAGACAAATGTGCAACTTACTGGATTGTAGTTGGTCTTTTTGTTGATTTGGATAGCAACAGGCTAGTTCAGATGCAAAACATGCTGTTTAATACAACCCACTGTACGTAACAGGAAAGCAGAAATCCCAAGTAACAAAGAGCATTTAAAATTATACATAATACATTAGCCTCATTTTGATTTTGTAATGCACTCATTTAAAAAGTCAACAAGTGGGTTTGCAGGTTATACTAAATCTATTAAGTTCAGAAAGATAAATGCTTTCAATCCTGTCTTTGTGCAACTTCCTGGACCACAGCAACTCTCTCTTACAAAGAGGCCCTGGGACGCTCTTTACCTGAAGTAATGGGTGTTCTTAGGAAGTTCTCTCCCTAGGAACATTCTTGGGGCTTTGGATATCTGCTTCCCCATCTTCAGTCTTATGCCAGGAGGAGGACTGATGCCTCCCAAGTCCCAGTAGAGTTTTCTGGGATGAAGGAGTCCTGATCAACTCTGATTCAAAATAGTAAAGAGCATCCCAGCTACTGCCTGAAGGACATCCTGGACACCATTGTACAACAACCACAGAAACCTAGATGGAAGCTCTTGGTGCCCAGGGCAGAGGGCTGTCTGTAGTTTGATGCAAATAAGGGCAGAGAGTGTTGGAGTCTGGTAATGTTTTGGGATCATCTGATCGATGTTGGACAGTACCTGAATTCTAAACAACGGAACCCTCATGCCACCAAATCCAAATACTGGCCTATCTACCCATCCCTAATGGCCAGGCACAATATAGGATTACCTAATAGCAATGATATATTGCTTTTGAAAATACAATATAATAATATTGGTGGAAACACCAATTACCTTAATGTTTTTAAGACTTGATGTTGTTTTGTTTTTTTTTTTGTTTCCATTTCCTTTATCCCCAATTTAAAAAAAAAAAGGGGGTTACGGTGTTGTAATTTTGTTATGGACAATTGTCCAGATAAACTGTGGGTCTGGGAGCTCCCAGAAGACTGGGAGAAAATTCTGGTAATGTTTATGTTATTTTATTCTCATAAGGAATAGCCAGAGAATGTGTAGCCTAAAATTTGTAAAATAAAACTCTCCATCAAACTCAAGTCTAGACCTCTGTTTAATTGGAGGGGAAAAAAATCCCTTAAAGTTCTACTCTACATGAATCCTACTGTGCTCCCTATGCCACACATAGTTCCCACCACTATTGCTTCCACTTCTCTTCTCCTTGCACATCTTTGCATATGTTCTCCAGAACATTTCCATTAGCTCATTTCCACTAGCTCATTTGCCCGGGAGCACAAATCACACCCAGACAGCTAGATCACTGCTAAAAGATCTACTGCAGAGAACTGCAAACCCCTCAATATCAGAGTGTTCACCAATACATCCTTCTCAGGCAGGGGGTAACCCACAGCTGGGTACTATAATTGCCCTACATATTTCTCCACCCATTTCCACCCTGTGGCTCCACTTCATTCACCCCAGTCCCACCCCTGACTCCCCATGGTCTGCTGCAATCCCAGCAACCACACTTCCTAGGCCAAGCCCTCCTCTCACATTACCACCCACAGCAGCAGCATAAGAACCTAAAGATTGTTTGCCAGCCACCGCTGGCCCAGTGTGTAAACCAGAGGGCACTGATTTCTTCTTCCTGGTAGCTGTGCAGCTGACAGGTTCTACTCTTCCCATGGCTGTTGGGGTTTTGGTTCAGGCAAAGACTTTGCTGTGCCCAGGCCAGCTCAGAGCACTGCACTCCCTGTCAATGTCCGTAGCTGTTTCCCCCCTTGTGATTTCTGGTCTGCAATGCAGGATAGCAGAATCTGACCACTCCCTCCATGTCTCTTTTCCTCTCTTTGTCTGATTCTCCCCTTGGTTGTCTCAGGCCACTTTCCACTCTCTACCATACCCTCTTCCCTTGAAGAGGAGGAGAAGGGGTGGGGGACAAAGCAGCACTATCCTGAAGTGCAGTTCCCTCTCAGATCAGGTACCACATTGCCTCCTCACCTCCATTTCTCTAATCTCTCTGCTGGTGTCCAGCTCCTGGGCTCGCAAAGAAGAGGCCACTGAAACCCACCCTTGCTCCTCAGGCCCACCAACATTCCAGAGAAAAACCTCACCAGCCTCTCCCTTCCCTCTTCCTGAGCTTCCCACACCCCATAACAGCCTCAGGAACCTTTACTGGCAGTCTCAAGAGTGAGACTACCCTACCCTTTCCCTCCAATATATCTTGTCCCACCTGCCCCATACTAGCAACGGCTGCATGGTACCCTCTTGTCAACCCCTCCTCACCTAGTGCTTGGCCCATTGGCTCTGCTACTCCAACTGGCTGACTCCATATCACCTTCCTCTGGTCAGTAGTCCCTGTGACACCACCATCTGTACACACCACCAGTATCCCCACCAGTCCAGTTGTGGGACCAGTCTCTCCTCTTCTTCTTCCTGGGGTATGTCCACTGGTCGCTGTTGCTGCCCACTCCCAGTGTCAGCCATCAATTGCCTTCCCAGTTGTCCCCTCCCCATCAGCAGTTCCCACAGTCTCCAGTACATGCTACGGTTCCCCCCAGTCCTCCATTTGGCAATCTCATATGTGGATTACTTGCAGTGACCAGTTCATTGTCCTTTGTGGCTATCTGCAGAATTGCAGCCTCTTCAGCTACTCCTAATGTTTCTGCCATAGCTGCTATCACTTCTATTTCTTTACCAGTCATTAGTGGAGCTCCTTGTGGCTGCTTGGCTCCCCGGGGACACTCTCAATCCCTGCAAAAGGTTTTACCTGTCACTCCCCAGTTCCAGCAACTGCTGTGCTAGCATCCTGCTCTCCTTTGCTCCCCAGATCCCTCCCCCACAGCTGCATCCCCTCGGGAAGCCCAAAGATTCCCCCGCACAGAACCAACAATCACTCCAGGTTCCCGACTGTGCTCACCTGTTCTTAACAATGGCCGTACCCCTATAAGAGGTACACCATTCTCCCCACCTCACCTCCAGGTCCCTTGGGCTTTCTCCAGCCCCTTTCTCTCAACTCCTTCTAGGCAGCACTTGAGCCATGCTGTGGCACTAACAACACCTGAAGATGGTGAAGCTCCAGCAGCCAGATGTCTGGCTGCAGAACCCAGACTTCTCCACCATCAACTTCCTCCCAGCCAAAGGAGGCCAGGTGCCTGAGGCATTTGGAGGGTGAGCCAGGCTTACCTGATGATGAAATGTAGCTGGGGAGGGGCAGGAAGAGGACTATAAACAGAGGAAGTTCAGAGCAGAGTCAAAAAGGCTGATATACTCCAAGGCCCTGAGAGAAGGAGCAAAGTGGCTTGATTTAGAATTTTAATTGGCCATTGTGGCTTAAATAGTCATCTGTTTTTAGTAAACAAACATAAAGATGGACAATGGGGGATGTGCAAGATCCAGTAAACAGCTGGTCATCTCCTTTGGGAGTGCAAAGAGTGTACCATCAAAATGGGGTATTTATGTGAAAAACAGAGGCTTTAAAGCAGGGGTAGGCAACTTTTCAGAAGTGGTGTGCCGAGTCTTCATTTATTCACTCTAATTTAAGGTTTTGCGTGCCGGTAATACATCTTAATGTTTTTAGAAGGTCTCTTTCTATAAATCTATAATATATAACTAAACTATTGTCGTATATAAAGTAAATAAGGTTTTTAAAATTTTTAAGAAGCTTAATTTAAAATTAAATTAAAATGCAGAGCCCCCGGACTGGTGGCCAGGACCCGGGCAGTGTGAGTGCCACTGAAAATCAGCTCGCGTGCCGCCTTTGGCACGCGTGCCATAGGTTGCCTACCCCTGCTTTAAAGTATCAATTTTTTTGATGTAACACCTAGTAAGAGCATCAGAAAAATGGAGCCCTATGAAAAAACCAATACTGCAATTCTTTGAGAATACTGGGAAAGATGAAAGACTTTAATTCTTGATTTATCTGTGGTGTCCAGTGCTTGGTGGACACCACAGATACTCAGAGACTCAGCAGGTGAGTTTGCTTTGCCATAAAATGAGAAGAAAAAGAAGGAGGCTGCAGAGACAGAAGGAAGAACTCTGCAGTCACACACTGAAATAGAGAGGGTGTGAGGAGGAATCCCAGCTGGAAAGTTGGCTCTGGGAGCCTCTCCTGAAGTAAAAAATGTGAGGAGACACACACAGCAACCACCAGGGTGGAGCAGGCTCTGGTGACATGCCCTGAAAGAAGGGCAGGAAGCAGACCTCCCAGGGAGAGAGCCTTGGGAGGTGCTCAGCTGAGGAACTGTGCAGGGAAATGCAAGAGGGATGTATGGTCAAGACCAAGTAGGGTTACGTTTATATTTTTGGTCTGGGATTTAATGGAGGGTTCCAGGGGGAATCCTGACAGTCCTGGTCCTGGAAGTAGGGTGAATCTAGAGATGTTGTGGGGGAGAAAAGTCTTGCTGACAGGTTACAGTAGGAAGAAGTCCAGTGAGATAGCACTAAGGAGTCTGGAGAAGAAGACCTTGGCTGCTACTTATAAGGTCCCTGAACTAGAAACTCGTGAGGAGGTGGGAGGCCAGAGAAGGGGCCAAGGATGACAGAGAGGTGTGGGAGAAGGGGTATGAGGACTACAGGGCCCAGAGTTAGGGTCAAAAACTATTTTGTAAGGACATTTGGATTTTTTAATTTGTTGCCCTGGAAGGGGTGGACTAAATTGTGACCTGGCTGGAGGGTCGAGTTAAGGGAAGAGAGAACACCGCAGGGCCAGAGCAATCATCTGGCAGGGACAATAGAGGACAGAGTCTGCTACGCCACACTCAAAAATGAGGAGGTGCTCTAGAAGCGAGTCTACTTTTCTAAAATCCTTTCCTGTTGGTCCCTCCTTCCTGGTGGCCCGGCTTAGAAGAGGAAAAATAACACTGAGCTGTAGATGGGATAGAAGCTGCTGTCTCCTGATGCCTGGTACACTGGCCAGGACAGCAGTAACCTGGAATTGGTTTTAAAACCTGGAATTGTCCCAGTCAATACAGGATTCTGGGCAGCCTCTGTTCTACTCTGAGCAATGAGGCTGCTCCCCCACTCCATTGCATTGAAGCTCCTGGCTCCCCAGTCCCTGGTACGTTAGAGATAGGGCTCAGTAGTATAAATTTAGAGTATTGTGGTTCTCCTGACTGAGCTGGGTTAATGGGAAAAGCAAGGTGCTGGCCTTGGGCCTAGTTCAGTGGTGGGCAACCTGCAGCCCATGGGCTGCAGCAACTCGTCAGGGTAATCCACTGGTGGGCCGCAAGATAGAGTTTACATTGACCATCTGCAGGCATGACCACCCACAGCTTCCAGTGGCCCGGTTCGCCATTCCTGGCCAATGGGAGCTGCAGGAAGCAGCACAGGACTCTCCCTGCAGCTCCCATTGGCCAGGAATTGTGGACTGCAGCCACTGGAAGGTGCGGGCGGCCATGCCTGTGGACGGTCAATGTAAACACTGTGTTGTGGCCTGCCAGCGGATTACCCTGGTGGGCTGCGGGCCACAGGTTACTCACCACTAGAGTAACAGCAGTTCTTAAGGTTTAAGGCTTAGTGTAGCACATATAAAATTTAAATGTATTCAAATGTACCACCTTTGTAATTTTAATTGGTAGTTCCTATTTGGATATTATACTTTAGACCAACATGCTTACCATCTGATTGTGGTCTGTGTACCGGATGAAAGAAGCACTTGTAGGGTTGCCAACCCTCCAGGATTGGCCTGGGGTCTCCACGACTCAAAGATTAATCTTTAATTAAAGATTATGCCATGTGATTAAATCTCCAGGAATATGTCCAACCAAAATTGGCAACCCTATGTGTGGCACTTGTAGACCAGTTAAACTGTGTATGACCCATAACAACTTAACAAGAGGCATTACAATTGTAACCAAGATGATCTACTTATGTATGGGTATCAAAGAAATGTTAATTAGGCTAACAATCCCCAACTCATTCACTTTGTATTGATAACAATCAAAGGGTAGATGGGACGTGTATTTGTCTGTGTTTACCTACATCCTGTTAGAAGTTTAATAATGACACCAAATTAGCTTCTAGATGCTAATTCCCTTTCATGTCTTAATTGCCTTAATTATGTATGTGACTGTGTCCAGTTAACCTTTCGATCAAAGCTGTAAGATACGGCAGGAAACTAATAATATTATCTACACTGTCTTCAACTTAACTATCTATGCTATAATGAAGTACAGGCTAATTGCTTTATTTAACTAGTTCACCTATGTATGCATAGGGAAGAGATGATTAGCTTCAGAGCAAAGATGTGCATTGCCTATTCTTTCTCAGGGAAAGACCCTGCTGTGACAATTTCTGTGAGGAGGCTGGTTAGCCTGCTAGAAGAGCTATAAAGGAAAGCCCTGGTCCTGGTCCTTTCATCTTTAGTCTGCTTAAACTTTGAACAGGGATAGTATAAATTATAAGATGGAGATTTTCCAAATAATTATTTGGAATACTCTGGAAAATGAATGGAAGTACTTGAACAGACTCTATACTTGGACTGCCTATTGGACTATAACCCTTCAAACTGATTCCCCAAACATTTTTACAAATCAACAGCCTCACCATCTCTGCTATGAAACTGACACAAGGACTTTACACATGTGTATGTATATTGATCTTTTAAACATTGCAACCCTCTTCTTTTTTCCCCTTTTAGTATAAAAGCTTTAGTTTTTTAGTTGCTAAAGGATTGCTATCGGCGTGATTATTGGGTAAAATCTGAGACTCTCACTGACCTGGGGATAAGTGTCCGGTCCTTTGGGATTGGTGAACCTCACATATGGTGAATCAGGTTTTCAGTAACCCCTACCTATATTAGATTGGCTGTCTAGCCAGGAGCTTAGGGATAAATTACCTAAAGGGGACTGTGTTTGGCTTCTTGTTAACCGGTGTGATACTACAGCAGCTGTTTTGTTACTTGCTTGGTAAATCTAATTATAGAATAAACCACCAGTTTGGCGCATTGTCTGCCCTATTTCTTGCAGTCTGCCCTGAGTGAGGCATTCTCAGTGTGGCCCATCAAGGCACCCAGTCATAATTTGTCTAAAACACGCTGCCTGAAGTGGTGTCACCTTTAAATCCACCACTTGTTTCCTGTGTGTAAGCAATTACGATTATAGAGGGGAGAAATGTTTCAGATAAAGTTTATTTGCCAAAAACCGCAGTTTTGATCAATCTGAAACTATTTGCAAAGTTGTCACAAATTTGCTGAATAGCTGCTGCAGCAGTATCCCCAAACGTTAGGGCACTCACCTGGGATGTGGGACACCTGTGTCCAATTCCCCCCTCTGTCTGAAGTGGAGGAAGGATCTGAATTTGGGTCTCTTCTGTCGCCCTAATCACTGGGCAATAGGATATTCTTTCAGTCTCACCTGTGGAACCTGTTCTATTTTATATAAAATATCTGAATAGTCATTAGGCCAGAGAGAGACTGAGAAAATGACTCTTTAGAACCAGTGGTTAGATTAGTCACCTGGGATATGAACCTGGATTTCCCACAGCTCATGTGAGTGCCCTAACTACTGGGCTAAAACTTATAAAAAGGACACCATTACCTCCTCCCATTTTTTAAAAAAAAGCCTGGAAACAAAGGATTTGGGGTTGACTGACCAGTTTTGTTCAACCTGAAACTGATTTTCAATTTGCCTACACTTTTCAGAATTTTTATTTTGTTTTGATTTTAACTGATTTTCAATTTTTTGGAACTGCCACCGAATCAAAAAAATAGGTTATTCACCCTGATCTAATTATTATGTTGTATTCCAGCAGCGTTGGGAAGTGCCTCACATGGGAATTGGTCCTAGTGATGTTCTGGCCAAAGCTCTTGAATGGGATGGGCATTATAAAGAGCAGTGTCTGAACTTTATTATGTACATGCAGATAGAATTCCTCCAAGAGGATCTTCAACAGCTGAGAACACCACATAGTCTGGTAACCAAATGCAAGTTTTTAGCAGTACCTTGTTTTAGTGTACATACCAAGTTGCGGGGCAGGTTTTGATGTGTGTGTGTGTGTGTGTGTGTGTGTGTATTCTGAATTTCAAGATCTTAAATTCAAAGAAACTGCCTGATGACACCTTGTCACTGTTGAACACTTATTACCACCTCCCACTGTTTCACTTTAATTGAATTTCAGTTACTTTTAATGAAAACTTCACACTAATATTTTGTTATGGAACATACTTAGCTAGGAGGGACTGATGTTATGTCTGTATTAGCAGTATACCTTGCTAGTATGCCGTCTCCACTCCTATCCCCAAATCAAGACACAAGGCTTATTCTTCTTGTACACTTAGAGTATGCTCACTTAAATTCTTAAATATTCACTCATGAGAATTAATATTCAAGTGTTGTACAGTTATAGACAGTAAGATATTATAAATTAAACACACTTAACTGTTTTCTTTGTAAACTATGTTCCGGGAATATTGAATGGTATATGCAGTGATATATACATTGAAATCCCCTTCATGAGGTATGACTATGGCCAGGGTGGCATCATTGAGATCACCCTGAAAACAGAAACTCTCATGAGTTGCGCTCTTAGCCTTCACACCTGGAATGGGCTGGTGGAAGACTTTGCAAACAAATGACACCAATGAGGTAAGGTGGGTGAGGTAATACGTTTTATTTGACCAACTTTTGTTCGTGAGACAAACTTTCAAGCTTATGTAGAGCTCTTCTTTGGGTCTGCGAAAGGTACAGAGTGTCACAGCTAAATACAAGGCAGAACAGATTGTTTAGCATAAGTACTTAACCCAAATTTCAAGGGACCATTCAAGGTGAAGTAGCCAATGAGGCACAAAATATGAGAGATCCACAAAGAAGAAATGAAGACAAGCTTTGATGCAGCAATCCACCCTCAAACCAACAGTTATGTGGAGAGAACCAACCAGATCCTGGAGCAATATCTTTGATGCTGCATAAACTTCTAGCAGCATGACTAGTCCTTGCTGCTACCTCAGGCAGAGTTTGCATACAATAATGCAGGATTCATGTCTACAGTGCAAAGCCCCTTTTGTTTGTTTTGTTTCCTGAACTATGGTTTCCACCTTCAGTTCTACCCAGAGCTACTTGCAGCTTCTCACAACCCAGCAGCCCTGGACTGGATACAACAGATACTCAAAACTGTGCCAAGAAGAGTTACAAACAATATATGGACTGTTGATGACAGGAGGCCAGAAGGCTCTTGACAAAAAACCCTACACACAAACAGCCTATTTTGTAAATTGGTCTACCAGTTCCTTAGCCCCTATCGAATTTGCCAGTAAAATAACCCAGTTGCCTTTTAACTCAACTTACCCCATTCTCTCCAAATACACCTTATTTTCCATATATCACTCTTGAAGCCCCACATTCAGGACCCCATTCCCTCACCACTCCCAACGACCTGACCCTGTACCAATACGTGTTCAAGACCATGATGAGTATAGTATATTTTCCACGAGATCCTTGATGTCAGAATCAGACAGGATAGACTCTGGTATCTTGTGGATTGGGAAGCTATGGCCCTGAAGAGCACTTTTGGAAACTGGCAGAGGTCTGTTCTCCTGACTTGGTAAATGTCTTACACAAAAACCACCCTGGAAAACTTGATTTACTACAACCCAGAGGGTACTGACAGGGAAAGGATGAGATAAGGAATTGCAGGCCTTGAACACAGGTCCCCAGGTAGTGCACAGACCACAGCTGCCATCCCGCAACTCACCTGAGCCACTGGAGAAAGGGGCTAGTGAAGCTATAGCTTGCAAAGAGCCACATTCATGAAGCTCCTGATTGGGGGAGACTTTCATCCCAATCAATTGGCTGGGAAGTGCTACTTAAATCAGAAAGAGGCACAGGAAATTGTCTGACCAACTATGTGAATCCTTGGCTGGCTGCTACTATGGATCCTGCTTACTTGCTTGACTCCTGAGCCCTGCCTGTTCTTGGTTCTCATCTTCCTTACCCCAGACTCCCATGTGTTCCTGCCTAGCTCCAGGTCGCTGCTTCTCTGCCCTACCTCAGAAACTGACTCTGGCTTGAGTCCTGATTCTATCTCCAGCTGTCACCTTTGGCTGGGCACTTGGCTCTGACCCGGGCTCTGGTTCTATGCTCCTGACTCTGACCATTAGGCATAGCCATACATGCCCCAGTCCCTACATCAAGAGCAGGAGACTTGACGAGACAATGGTCAAGCCCAGACTGAGAGTCAGCTGAGTACAGCCACCAAATATTACCACCATGTTGGAAGCATGGCAGAAATCGTGGGAAGAGAAAATTGGCAAAAGTACCACATCAACACTAATGGTCAGCTTCTTACCACTACCAACTGAAACATTTATGTAAAATGAGCTCATCACCAGGCATGTGTGTGGAAAAGTGCTTTAGATCCAGATGCACCACCAGCTGATTACTGCAGTATTCAGTTAAAAATTATATATATATATATATACACACACACACACACACATATAACTTAATGATCATTATAATCTGTTGAATATTTCACATTAAAAAGAATGGCTGCTGTATCAAATGAAAATTTAGGTCTGTGCTATACCCCCAAACACCCTTGTCATATACCCCTATTACTTGAGTGTGTATTGTTAATGATTGATATATTGTAAACGTTAGATACAGCCACTCTATCTATTAGAACAAAATCAAGTCAGAAGAGTATGCCTCAGATCATGCCAACTCTTACTGATTATGAGAGGGAGGGGTGGCAAACATAAGTTGAAACCCTGGTAGCCAGGATGAAATGTTGGTATTTCAAAATGCTCAACAGTGATAGTGTCATCAGGCAGATTCTTAAAATGGATGGGTCTGTGACACAGAATCCACACACACACACACACACAGAAAATAGTATGGATCCTAAAATAAACTTAACTAGAATGACTGCTGGACTAACACTAAGGTCACCAGTTCCTACTGGGTTTACTCCATCTGCCATATTCCAACAATCAGCTAAGATCAACAGCATCTTAACTGCTCCAAGACCAGCTTCTCACATCTCCTATCTAAACGACTCAATCAGAAGCTTCACAAAACCTCCCATTCACCTTTTCTATGTCTAATATTAATGAACCTTACTATTATAGCAAGGATGAGAAAAAGGAAAGTTAGGATGGAGAGGAAGGCAGATTTTTTTAAAATTAAGAATAGTATTTGTATACCCATGTGGCTCTCTGTATTCAGAAATTGTCATTATGATGCGTAACCCACTTCTGGTAGCCAACCAAATGTTCTTAGTTGTAGATTCTATTTTCATATCTCCCATCCACCCCAATCATTTCCCAATTACCTGCATCAATATGATTATGAAATTCCTAACCTGATAATACCAACAGAAGCAACATTTGGTGCAGATATTTTGATATGAGAAGATGTGGTAGGGGTAATACAGCAGTAATTGCTGGCTCATTTACGGACTATTTAGCTCGTGCAGTGAGCCAGATGAGAACAGCTAATGAGCACAGCTTCTTGCTGTAATTAGTAGAACAGTAGTGGCTCACAGATGATTTACAGTTTGCAAAAATCTGTGTATTTACTGAAGAGCTCTTGTGTTCTGTAAAGTTGTGACCATGCAATGACTTAGGAATTTCATGCTTCATGCCCTGGCATACCCCTAAAATTGATTAAGTAACATCTTCAGAATAAGCAGATAAAAGCAAATGGAAATACAAAGCCTCCAATTTCTGTGTGCCTGCTCTCCCTCTCCCCATATTCTAGGTTATTTGAATACTGTTTTGCCATTTTGGCATTTTTCCCCTTTGTCTATTATTGTTACATAAGTGAATTAGAAGGCAAATGGTGTTGGCCTAGTAGAGCAATGAAGACAATGCTGCTGTATGGATTGAGAATTGGTAATCCTGCTCATTCAATGGTGAGACTCAAGAATCCTGGGATCTATTCCAGGTACTGGGGGAGGACTGTGTTCTCCAGTGGTTACAGATCCTTTTGCCCTTGTCCCTGCAAACCTGATCACTGCTGGCCCCATCTCCGTCAGCCTGTTCTTGATCCAGTCTCCCACCCACCAACCCCACTTAGCTCCTTGCCCGAGACTCAGTCCTGCCCCCCATGACTTTGTGTTGTAATCATCTTCACACCCTGGCTCTATTCTCCAGACCACCACCTCATCTCCTTGACCAATCACATTCTTCCCCACCTTGGTTCCAGTCTCAGTCTACTCCTCAGACTCTTCATCCCAGTTTCCCTCTTTGTCGTTCCACCTGGCCAGGCTCCTCAGCCCTCTCCATCCCACTCAGGTTGTTTCCTCCTTGCTACTCGGGCACCCACAGTGAGAGCACTGAGTGCACAGAAGAGACAGCCACCCAGCCATCAGTTCCAGTGCGTGGCAGCCCTGTGGCCCCTGGCTGCTGGCCAGAGCAGTAGCAGAGAAAGTCCCATTCACGCCCTGCAGCACTGGGCTGGAGTATGATTAATGCAGACAGTCTTCTGAGCAGTTAGCTGCCAAACTCTAACAAGTCTCTACAGCGCATGTGCAAACTGAGTGTCACTTTATGAATGAGTTTTTGGAAATATTTTATTTAGCGTAAACAATATCTCCCTAGACTTAGCATTTCCTTGGTCAGGTTCTATGCGAAGAACCTAGTTACAGAATCTGAATCCTAGATTTGAGTTAAAATTGTAATTGGGATATAATTATTTAACAGAAAAACCTTAAGGTGCCACTTTTGCATTTATTGATTTGACATTTCCATGAGAAATACATAATGCAGTGCAAACCTGTTAGGAAGAAATTGCCTTTTGCAAGAGAAAAGCAATACAAGTAAGAATTACATTTACTGTCAGGAGTAGTTGCCTTCAGGCACTTGGACATAAATACCGTAAAGACAGGATAGGAATTCTGGTTCCTAGATGCTCTTTAGGCAAGGATTATCAGTGTGAAAATTACAGTAACTTCTTTTATATATAAACATCCCTACCCCAAACCTCTAAGAGAGATGAGTATTTTATCTTGTGTCTAGGAGTAGGGGTGAGGAGAGGAAGAAAAAATGGAGTGGATCTAGGAAACACATGAAATATCTACACAGGTAGATTAAGATTAAACAGGAACCAAACTCACCAACATTTTTGTGATCATGTTTCTCATTTACAATTGTTTAGGAAAATACTCCCACCCCCCCACCCCATTCCTTCAAATTCCTTGATATTCCTTACAACCTACCACTGGGGGGGGGGGGAAATCTTACTTGGAGGCTTGTTCATAGGGTATCTGCCCCAGGCTTACCCTGTTTGGCCTATATTTTTTTAAAAATCAGTAAGAGTAGCCAGTATAAGTTTTCAAAGTCAAATGAAAGGATTTTTAAAAATACAGGGGAACAGACAGTACAGCACGTTTTATTGATTAAGGACCAACAGGTCCCTAAACCATTCCACAGAGGACAATGGGCCAAAGCCTAAGGTCTTTACTCAGGCAAACTCCCTTGACAATTTCAGTGGAAGTTTGTCTGACAGTTTTTGTTCAGTCCTCTGACTAAAGACTGCAGTAATTTACCCATTCATACCACCACCCTCACCCATTCCCTCTGAAAATGACTTTCCTCTCAGACAGACTCCTTGATTTTCCCTACACAGCAACCCAATGTTTCCCAATCCACTCCTGTGCTCTCTGTTCTCTCTCCATTGGCCAGCCTGAACAAGCATCACCTCTTTCTTGTTCTCACTGCAACATTTCATTTTTTTCCAACTCTGAGATCCGCCTTAATGCTTCTATGAATATCCATCTGCCACAATATCAATGATTTTAGCTCATTATTTTGTATACATCTTTGTGGGGGAGTAAAACGAGTGTGAACTACATAAGCTTATGAAAAATGACCATATTGACTATGACCTTACATCTCAGCATTATTTATCACCTTTCTCAATTCACTCATTAAGCATCATTGCTATAACTAGGGAACTTTTTTTCTGCCTATGGTTTCAAAGTTTTCTATCAGGCCTGCAGGTTCTGTCACCATGTCACCTCCAAGTCTGTGTCTTCATGTTTTTACCAATCATGCCTCTAAGTTTGCTGCCAACACATTGTTTTTACAGAAGGACAATGATGCTGCTGTTGCACATACACATAAGTCTGAAGCTTTGACTATGAGGCAATAGCTAACTTGGGGAAAGGAATCTGAACACTGGACAGAATAAAGGATTTCCCTAAATATTCTCAGCGATGTATGTAGCATCTGGTATGGAAGTTGATGTAAATATTCTAAATCCCATGTCAATTCTTCATTATCTGGAATGGGGAAAGGGAAAAGTCCGTCCCTGGAACTCCATTCTGTCACCAAGACAATATCAGAGGGGTAGCCGTGTTAGTCTGAATCTGTAAAAAGCAACAGAGGGTCCAGTGGCACCTTTAAGACTAACAGAATTATTGGGAGCCTAAGCTTTCATGGGTAAGGACCTCACTTCTTCAGATGCAAGACAATATCATTATTCATGGCTTAAAGATAAAGATAGACACTGTTCTGGAAAGGATGTAAAAAAAGGCATGGGAAGCTTTAAAACCATATTTTTTAAGACTTTTAAAAAGAAGTACTCATTCAGATAGCAAGCATATTTAGGAGCAAAATATTGCTAAACACTTGAAATTCAAAACAAAACAGGCAGACCTTCAAGCTCTAATGTGAGCATTTTTGGTATTCTTTACAAAAACAAGACAAAGAAAGATACTGGCACAACTTTGAGAAGCAGTTTTGTGCCTGGATTTGCTGAATAATGTGCATGATGCTTTCACAAGTGTTACACAGTATGCTTCTTGGAGTATGCATGAATACAGTCAACTTAAAGTCGCACATGCACAGCAAAACAAATCATAAATAATGAGATACTGAAAACCAACTGTCACTGAGGTAGCAATTATTTGTCTCTTTTTTGCTTCAGTGACTCTTGCCTTTTAGCCTGAGACATGCAAACAGAACAAACAATTAGTGCAATAATTGATGATCAGTACCTTCAAAGCTTGTGGTGACCTGGTTGATGCTTTGTAAGTCTATTAATGAGAACACCTCTTGCTTTGTGATTAGTGTGCTGCCTGGTGTTCACCGATGGTGCTCGGGAGGTACATCTGTATCAGACAAAAGGTTTTTATCTGCCCTTTTCAGTTAGTTAGTCCCTAATGAACTGATCTTTTGTCCCTTGCTGTTTTTAGATTCCAATTAAACTTGTTTATGGAAGAAGTGAAATAATTAAATACGTACTGTGTTTTCCAGTACTAAATATTGCCTTCTGATTGGATTGAGTTGGATGGCAGTGTATAAAATAAATATAAGTATTAAAAGGCATTCCAATTTTATTCAGTACTTTGCCCTCCTTGAATTAATAAACTGTTGGCTTTTCTTTTGAGCTAGATACTATAATTATTATTCACTGCTGGTCTAATTAAACTTTTTTTTTCCTGAAGAATAAAATCAGTTTTCATTTTTATGCCTGAGAACCCCAAAACAGTGTAGTTTAGGCTACAGCTTTCATTAACAGGGCTGGATGCTTTAAGTTTAGGACAAACTGCCATTATGTTGTGTACAACAAAATACATTAAATAATAGAAAAGTAGCAGATCCTGGTGGAAACCTCTACTAAAGCACATTTTTCTTATTTTATTAAATTCCCTTCATTCTCTCTTGTAGATTATATCCTTATGCACAAGCAGCCTGCATGCTGGCAAAAGGTTTCCTGATGATCATAGAGCATACTAAGAGGGGGATGGGAGGTGGGATGAAGAGCTACAGAGAGCTATTCATCAGTGATTCACCCCCGATAAGCCAGTCTTTCTCCAAAAATGCTTGCCAAGACTCCCTACCTTTACCTTTTGGCTTATGGGTAAAAGCCAGATGGAAATTTAGCCTATCTTGCCTAAGTAACAAGGAAACTCAAATCTCCCCAAGAGCCTTATCAGGGTGTTGTGGGAACCATAACATGGCACTGAAAGGATATGTGAGGCATGGAGGCATGTGATGTTTGGTGCATGAATCATGTAAGAGGAAAACAAGAGAGATCTATAATTTAACCCTTACAATGCTGGTATTTTTCATCTGTATGTCTGCCAGAGAAATGTATGCGTAAGAAGATGCCTTGTGTGTGTGTCTAGTTATTTCATTGCTCTACCATTATACCACTTGGAAAGGTAACAGGCCTAGCTTCTCATGGGGACTGAGTTCTACAAGGTCCAATCCTGAGATTAAAAAGTCATCACTTTTAAGTCTCTTATGTGTAAACTGCGAATATATGACATCAATATAGGTTTCTATGGCTTCCTCTGAGCCCCATACTGTAGTTTTCATGGAAACACAAATGCTCACCTTACAGGTGAAGGCATACAAAAATACAGGCCCACAATTTTTTCAAAAAATTCTAAAAGTTCTTAAAATGTGTATTCTGTAAATGTCCACATATATTACAGAAAACGTAATGGCATACCATGGAATAAAAGGTTTTATGAATGTTTAACTAGAATGATGAGACTCATTCCTGGCTTCAGAACTCTTAATTGATGTCACTTTCACAACCTCATGCTGACAAAGGTCTGATCCCATACTACCATGTTACAAACACCTGTAATGTACAGACACACTATATAATATTCATAAATATCTCTATTACTATGAAATAGTGGGACCTCGGAGAATTTGTTCACATTTTATTAGATCTCATTAGAATAAATAAACCTGCAAGAGCCTGCAAAGCCCACTACAAGATTTTCAAAAGAGACTTGCCACTTTCCATTGGAAGCCAGCATTACAGTTGTACAATATTTCCTGTGTATCACAGTAACATTCTGAAGAAAAGCTCTGTGTAACTCTAAAGCTTGTCTCTTTCACCAAACAAACATTGCTCCAATAAAAGATACTACTTTCCCCACCTTGTCTCTCTCAGTAGCATTATAGGACAGCTCTATACAATGCTGTGCTGATGTCATACAAAAGCAAAATTTCCAATTAAGTGTGTAAAACATGCTGGATACTTTAATAGATTATAAAAGGCTCTTGATCTGTAGAGAAAAACAGTGAAAGTCCTGGATAAAACCCTCCCTAAAAATAAACAAGGTAGTATCAATATGGAAAGCTGGTTTGCATGTACCTTATTCCTGCATTTCAACTGAAACCAGAGATGTAAGTGCCAAAATTGTACGGGAATAGTTACTCTAAAAAGTTGCAGTCCAGTTTTGCAAAGTTGGAGTAGTTAAGATAAAGGTACTAACCTTTTGGGAGCTCTTCCAAATTGAAGTGAGCCATTGAGTCTTTTGAAGTGCACCCATCACCATCTTACAACATTTACTTGATTTAAAAAGCAGTTATATCTATTGTCAGCTGTCAGCCTCCTGCAATGTGTGGAAGTAGAGGCAGGGGCTGGAAATATGATTCTGTATTGTAATTAAATTATTACTCAAAGTTCTGTATTAATATGTCTAATAAGGAATCTGTTTGTCAAAAAGCTTTTCCTGAAATTTTTTTGTTGTCTGTATTGTTACAGACATATTTGCTGACAGGTATTTGAAATAAATTACCAAAATAATTGAAACTAGTGTGATTATACTGTTATTTTGACAAATAAAATATGCAGAATTTCAAAATATTGTACACATAATTTTTAAGTTTTTAGTGCAGAATTCCCCCAGGAGTACTATACATAATTCATGATTACTCATGGAAATCAGATAGCTATTATGTATTTATATAGGGGGAGGAATAGCTCAGTGGTTTGAGCATTGGCCTGCTAAAGCTAGGGTTGTGAGCTCAATCTTTGAGGCACCCGCTTAAGGGTCTGGAACAAAATCAGTACTTGGTCCTGCTAGTGAAGGCAGGGGGCTGGACTTGATGACCTATCAGGGTCTCTTCCAGGTCTATGAGATAGGTATATCTCCATATATTATTATTTATTTACCTGATTTGTGAGAGTAATTCCAATTTACAAGTACCAACATGGATTTGTTTGCCCAAAAAAGGATAAACAAGCAATTGTGCAGGCCTAGGTTCAGAGTACAGTTTGAAAATTTTCTCCTTAGAGCAGAATTCTCTTGTATAAAGCTTATAAATTATAGGAAAGATGTACGTCAATGCTCTGAGATGCGGTGCTTTGGGAATTACAGGAAGGCATGGAAGGGAAGTCAGCTCACACAAGAAGTGCTCATTTACATTAAGCCCTCAAAAAGAAGCTGTGTAGAACAAACAGAAGCTCTGTGCACACTGGAAACACTATACCTGCATTTTACATATTATTTTATATAGTTTAAACATGCTGTTCTAGATCTGCCAAGTTTTTGATAGCTGGTCTCCATCACTGCGTCAGGTCTGTTGCAGGCACACGTTAAGGCACTTAGATTGACAATATAGCTATGGCACTCAGGGGTCTGAGACGTCCACCCTTCACAGCACCGAAACTGTGCTGACCTTAGCCCCTGTGTAGATGCAGGAGGTAGATGGGAGAATGCTTTTGTTGTAGTGTTCCTTTAGTGAGGGAAAAACCCCTTCGATCGCTGTAGGCTTTTTACACTACAGGGTTACACCTGCACCAGGGGTGGCTCTGTTTTTTACCGCCCCAAGCACAGTAGTCAAGCAGCTTTCGGCAGCGCACCTGCAGGCGGTCCGCTGGTCACACAGATTCGGTGGCATGCCTGCGGGAGGTCCACCAGTGCCGGGCCTTCGGCGTCCCTGCCGCAGAATTGCTGCCTAAACTGCGGCACCGTCGGACCTCCTGCAGGCATGCTGCCGAAGGCAGCCTGACTGCCGCCCTCACAGCAACTGGCAGGCCGCCCCCGGCAGCTTGCCACCCCAAGCACGCACTTGCTGCGCTTGTGCCTGGAGCCGCCCCTGGCCTGTATAAGTACAGTGCCATAGCTATGCTGCTGTAGTCCCCATAGTGTAGTACTGAATAAATTTTATAGCCAGTTGTTTGGCTACACCTGTGGTTCATGATGAAAATTTTCAAGAAAACAAATAACCAAACTGAGCCAATTTATTGTCAAAGACAAAGTAATACAATATGAAAGGGAGACATACATACCCCTCCTTATGGGAAGCAATTCTTATCTCACAGCAAGCTCATCTTACACTGTAGCTGTGCTTCAAAGGTCCACCCCTTAAACCATTTGTATTTATAGGATGGTTGCTTACAAGTTAGGTGACACATAAAGTGCTTTCTAAGATCTAACCCACCAGTTTGTATCAGTTCCATAACTTGCCACTAGCATTCCAGGTACTGGTCCGTGGAGGTACCACCCCAGCTTGTACTGGGTAAAAATATTAGCATATTTTGTCTTTGACCATTTTCCTATCCACTTATGCCAAATATTGAGTTGTATTGTTCCAAGGGATTGTAGGATATACCAGTGAATGAGATATAGGATATAGGATATAGGATGTAGGATATACCAGTGAATTAACAGCACTGTGGGGAATAAACAATACAATTCATTTGGTATAACTTGCCCAACATTCATACATAAAATATTCATACCACACACTTAACACATATTGATGTGGTATAAGTAATACATATAACATATACATTGGCTAACAATCTCCCACTTGGCACCACAATTATTATTAAATCAGGGTGGCACCTTTGCCATATTGATATACAAAGCAGAGATAAAATAGTCTAAATCTCACAGAAATGATCTTAACAAACTGCCCAAGTGGCAATACATAATTAATACAATTATGTATGAACTATAACTCCTTAAACTGGAATAGGCATTAGTATAGTGTGACCCACGATATTATATACATGAGTAAAATAGACATTTGGAGCAGCAGCATTACAAACGAGGTTCCCATACATAAATTTTAGTTACTAAACAATACTGTCCATTCATATTATATTAGTGTCATCCTGGTCACTGCCACATGATAAACTTTGTAGTGCAAAAGACTGGAACCACTACCATCTGTCTCATAGTACTAGTCCAGCTCATCATGGAGACACAATGTCAAAAACCACTACATCGACACTTACTGAGAGCCCTTAATAGAACAAGGCCCTCCAAGTTTGCATTGCTGAATGACACATCAGTAGCCAAGACAGATCCAGATGTTCCTTGTAGATGCTGTTTTTCAGGTAACCTACTGAGTGGATAGTAGCCACCTTATTACATATTGCAGTTTACAAGAAATATAAGTGGAACCCGACACTGAGCATGATTGTTTTGAACAACATGTACCTTGATTAGGATGCGGTGTCACTGACCCCAAATTGTGCTAAATTGAATTTGCCTACATGATTTAGCACATTGCCAATTTACAACAGCCAGTTATACATGGAGGACAATACCATTTAGCTAATTGCCTGATTTTATTAGCTAATTGCCTGATTTTATTAGTAATAAGCTATTTCCTCTTTTCTATATTCCCTAATAAACTGGTTACAGTAGTTAATACACAACTCCCATTGGTAATACACAGTTTCTCTACCTTCATGATTTTCCTTTGCCTTTTCATTGTTTTCTCTGATCAACTCATCATTTCATTAATTTTTATTTGTGTTTGGTTGAAGCGTTTAGCAATGTCATCTTGTTCAGCTACTAGGTCCTGTGCACCTTTTTGATAGGATGATATATCAATTAACAAAGTAGTATGCAATAATGATACATTTGCTTTTATGCAATAACTAAATTCAGCCATATTCCAATTAGAAAGATTTAAAAACAAAACACGTATATGCATAAACTCACATGGCTTAGTAATATTCAGCTTAAACAACAGTTAGATCTGGTTCAGTTAAAGGTCTTTATACTCTCTATAGTTGATTGCGATGAACTTAGTTTATTATTATACAGTAGAGATCAAGTCCAGCAGAAGAGTGCGGGTTGTTTGGTGTATTGCACTAAATGAAGCATGTATGATTATCTGCCTTGTGAGCAGGTGGCATATGCGTGCTTTTGGTGCAAGCAACACACAGCCCTCAGACTGAGTATGGGCTCTTGAGACCAGAGTGGCCGAACTGGAGGAGCTAAGGGATACAGAGAGGTACATAGACAAGACTTTCTGGGACTTAATACTGTGGGCCTGCCCCTCTGCCCCCACACACACCCTGACAGCCCCTGTGCTATTGAGGATGAAAGTCTCAGGAAGGAGAACATCGAGCCTGACAGGAGGAAAAGTGATCCCATAGTGGGGACCCTCCTTCCAGATGATGTCATGGTATCCTCTCACACTGAGGATACTCCTCCATGGGCGGGAACCACTCTAATTAGGAAGACACAGATAATAGTAATGGGGGATTCGATTATTAGAAACAGAGTTGTTTGTTTTGTGATGACTGGGTCAGTCACATGGTGAATCGCCTGCCAGGTACAAAGGGCACAAACCTCTCAAAACATCTCATGTGATGTGGAAGAGCTGATGGTTATGGTACATGGAGGTACCAATGACAAAGGGAAAAGTAGGAGAAAGCCAAATTTAGGCTACTAGGTAAGATAGATTAAAGTCCAGGACCTCCATAATAGCATTCTCTGAAATGCTTTAGTTATACATACAGGACCAGCTAGACAGGCAGAATTTCAGGGTTTCATTGCATGCATGAGGCAATGGTACTCAGAGGCGGGATTTAGGTTTAGTAGTTATTGGGAAACTTTTGGGAAAGGAGGAGCTTATTCAGGAAGGATGGGCTCTAATTAACCGTAATCAGAACCAGATTGCTGGCATGTAAAATTTAAAAGGTCATAGAGGAGTTTAAGCTAAGGGCTGGGGGCAAAGTCAACAAGTGCAGATGAGGATCTTACAGTTCAGAGAGACCCATCCCTTAGTGGAGGATTTATTAAAGGGGATACTCTATATCCCAGTAAAGAGGAAAAGATATAAGTTGATAAAGTACAGATAGGAACTGAAGAGAAACAGTAAAATGAAAGATTTCCATTCAATTACATCATATGAAGGCAGACAACTAAATAGTGACAACTTTTATAAGTGCTTGTATACAAATGCTACAAGGGTGAACTTGAGTGCCTGATATTAAATGAGGATATTGATATAATAGGCATCACAAAAAATTGATGGAATGATGATAATCAATGGCCCATTAATACTGGGGTACAAAATATATAAGAATGGCACAATAAATCATGCTGGTGTGGGAGTGGCACTAGATGCAAAAGAAAGCATAGAGTGAAATATAGTAAAAGTCTTAAATGAATCATATTGTACCAGAGATTCTCTATGGATAGAAATTACATGCTTGGAATAATAAGAATATAGCAGTAGGAATATACTACCGACCACTTGACCAAGGTGTTGATGGGGATTATGATATGCTCAGGGAGATTACAGAGGCTACAAAAACAGAAAACTCAATAATAATGGAGGATTTTAGCTTTCTGCATATTGACCGGGTACATGTCACATCAGAACAGGATGCAGAAGTAAAATTTCTAGACATCATTAATGACTGCTTCTTGGAGCAGCTAGTTCTGGAAACCACAAGGGGAGAGACAATTCTCGATTTAGTCCTAAGTGGCACACAGGATCTGGTCAAAGAGATAATAATAAATAAATGGAGATAGCCTATCTCCTAGAACTGGAAGGGACCTTGAAAGTTCATCGAGTCCAGCCCCCTCCCTTCACTAGCAGGACCAAGTACTGATTTTGCCCCAGATCCCTCAGTGGCTCCCTCAAGGATTAAACTCACAACCCTGGGTTTAGCAGGCTAATGCTCAAACCACTGAGCTATCCCTCCCCGACTAGCTGAACCACTGGGTAATGGCAACCATAATGTAATTAAATTTAACATCCTTGGGGGGGGGGAATACTAAAGGAACCAATCACAATAGCATTTAACTTCAAAACGGGGAACTACACAAAAACGAGGAAGCTAGTTAATTGGAAATTAAAAGGATTGTCATCAGAGTGACATGCCTGCAAGCTGCATGGAAACTTTTCAAAAACACCATAGGAGACTCAAATTAAACATATCCTAAATAATAATAAACAAAAAAAAATCAGCAAGAGGACCCAAAAAATGCCACCATAGCTAAACAAAGTAAAAGAGGGGGTTAGAGTCAAAAAGGCATCTTTTAAAAATTGGAAGTCAAATCCTACTGAGGAAAATAAAAAGGAGCATAAACTCTGGCAAGCCAGTCATTTTTGAAACTCTCTCACTGAAGAAATACTTCTACTAGGACTGTCGATTAATCACAGTTAGCTCACACAATTAACTCAAAAAATTAATAATGATAAAAAAAATATTTGTGACTAATTTCACTTTTAATCACACTGTTAAATAATAGAATACCAACTAAAATGTATTAAATATTGTGTATGCTTTTCTACATTTTCAGATATATTGATTTCAATTACAACACAGAATACAAAGTGTACAGTGCTCACTTTTTTTTATTACAAATATTTGCACTGTAAAAATGGCAAACAAAAGAAATAGTATTTTTCAATTCACCACCTACAAGTACTGTAGTGCAATCTATTATCGTGAAAGTACAACTTACAAATAATTTTTCTTGTTACATAACTGCACTAAAAAAACAAAACAAAGTAAAACTTTAGAGCCTACAAGTCCAATCAGCCCTACTTCTTGTTCAGCCAATCGCTCAGAAAAACAAGTTTGTTTACATTTATGGGAGATAATGCTGCCTGCTTATTATTTACAATGTCACCTGAAAGTGAGAACAGGCGTTTGCGTGGGGACTTTTGTAGCTGGCATTGCAAGGTATTTATGTGCTGATATGCTAAACATTTGCATGCCCCTTCATGCTTCGGCCACCATTCCAGAGGACATGCTTCCATGCTGATAATGCCTGTTAAAAAAAAAAAAAAAAAAAGTGTGTTAATTAAATTTGTAACTGAACTTCTTGGGGGAGAATTGCATGTCTCCTGCTCTGTTTTCCGCATTCTGCCATATATTTCATGTTACAGCAGTCTCATATGATGATCCAGCACGTTGTTCGTTTTAAGAACACTTTCACTACAGATTTGACAAAACACAAACAAGGTACCTGTGATGGGTTTGGGCCCTTTGGGGTGTCACCTGATGTGCTGAGATATCACTGAGCTTGTCTATTATGCCAGCCTGGGTCCCCTTTACTTGGCCTTGCTGGGTTAGGCTCACAAGCCTCTTCCAGCCAAGCACACAGGCAGGGCCACTCCCAGCTGCACAGAGAGATAGTGATCTGCTCTGAAAAGATTCAGCTGTAAGGCTCTCCCCAACACTCTGGTGCCCACTCTCTTTAAGGAGTACAAACCCAAAGGTTTTATGAAATTCGCCCCCTCCCTCAATGCGGAGGGAGATATGCACAACTTCTTGCCCCCCCCCCTTTACAAATTACATAAACTGGGTTATATTATAAACAAGAAATAAGTTTATTAACTACAAAAGGTGAATTTTAAGTGAATATAAGAGATAACAGACAGAACAAAGCAAATTACTGACCAAATAAAACAAAATACGCAAGCTAAGCTTCATAGACTTAAGAAACAGATTACAAAATGTAATTTCTTACCCTAAATGTTATTTTAGGCAGGTTGCAAAGTTTCTGTGGTTCAGCGTTCTAGTTATATATCTTTTCAGACTGGACCCCTGTCTCAGTCTGGACTCCCCATCCCCCCACCCCGCTGCCGCCTTCCCTTCAGGTGGCTTTAGCAGTCTTCATTCTTGGGCAGATAGGCCAGGGAGAGGAGTCGTCCCGTTTGCCTTCCTCCCTTCCCTTAAATAGGATTTACATAAGGTGGGGATACTTTGTTTCCCAAACTTGACTCCTCTCCCCTTCCAGTGGAAAGTTACAAGAAGTCCCAGGCAATGTTTAGTATCAGGTGACAAGACCACCTGACTCTGTAGTATCACAGTATCCATGAGTCAACCCTATCTTCTACAAAATTTCTAAAAGGGTGGATAAATATATTCTACCTATGTGCTGAAATCCTATTTTAAAGTGTTAATAACAGTTTAAGTTTAAGTTTACTTCTTTGTGTTTTAAGTTTAAAACACCTTATTTCTTATCTATAAGAGATCTTAATTATTAAATTCAATTATTTGAACTTCAGGATAATTAGTTTTATAAATTTTTCTAAGTCACAGAAAACTCATTTCAGTTTTCGTTAGAACATTCCAAACTCATTAATGTTAATTTGGACTATTTTCTTTGTTTTATCAGTGCATTTTTTCAATTTATTAATCTACTGTAAAAATGTACTTAAATTCTTCTGACATTAAGTTTCCTTAGCAAAGATGCAGTCACAGAAATAACACATCCATAACAATTACATTAATGTATTTTTAAAAGGCAGCTTTTAGGAAGAAAACATTCAACAATTGCTGGGGTATTAGAAAATGCATTGTAGAGAGGAAATCTGCATTGTCAGGGTGGTAGACTACAGCGGGTGATCTAATAAATGTTGGGTAGAAAAGCCTATTTGATCCTAGTTTTTTTACATAATTGGAAACACTCTTGAATGTTATTTCATATGCTTGGTACACAAGTTTGTCTTTAAATACCAGAAAGACTACTCTAAAAAGATGTCATTACATAAATGATTTTGGAGGGCCTCAGGTCTCCTTTCAGTCTTCTTTTCTCAATACTAAACATGCCTTGTTTTTAAAGCTTTCCTCATAGGTCAAGTTTTCTAAACCTTTTGTCATTTTTGTTGCCTTCCTTTGGATGTTCTCCCATTTGTCCACATCTTTCCTAAAATGCAGCAGCCAGATTGGACACAGAACTCCAGCTGAGGCCTCACCAGTGCCGAGTAGAGAAGAAGAATAACCTCTTGGGTCTTGTATATGACACACCTATTAATATACCCTAGAATGATATTAGCAACTGCATCACATTCAATGAGTCAACAATTTGTGATCTACTATATCCCCCCAGGTCTTTTTCAGTAGTACTACTGCCTAGCCAGTATTTCCCCATTTTGTAATTCAGCATTTGATGTCAACCTCACCTCAATCTTTTTATAATCCACTTAAAGCACAGAGAACAGAACTTTTCCCCTATATTAGCTCTACTGGTTCCAAAGCATATACTGTAACAACAATGAAAGAGGATAAACAACCAATAGAGGAAGAGTTACTCAGGACAGTGACTGTAGCACCAACTCAAGAAAGGTTAACAAAGAAGATCACAAGGAGATTTAAAAATCTTTATGCAATCCTTTCCAGATTTTATTTACACAGGATTAAACAGTAACACATACATCTCTTTTAAGTCAACATAAAACAGACTTCACAGGTACACAACTATGGGAAAAGATGTATTACACTTTGCATTTTTATATATGCAATACTATCATGGCTTGAGTTGACATTTTAAGGGAGCTGGGGCTCAATCTCACCTGTGCCAGGAATAGCCTGTCTGCCCAGCTGATGACCAAATGAGTACAGGCATCATGTAACCTGAAACAAGGCCTGCGAGGAATCTAAGGGCAGCTGATGCTCACTCAGGTAGTTTGGGGGAGGAAGCCTGTCACTGTTGAGAAGAGGACAGATGATCGCTTTCCAACGTTCACAGGCAGAAAGTGTGGAGCAGGAGCCTGCTGAGCGATCTGGAGCCTATAGGAGGAGAAGCCCCAGCTAGGACTGCAAAAGATTGCAAGCCTGGAGGGAGGGCTATAAGGAAGGAGAAACCTTGATTAAGGACTAAAGAGATTTCTGAGCCTCACAGGACAGCTATGTAGATGCTGAAAAGCGCTATTAACTGAAAAGACTAAGTGAGCCAGAAAAGAGAGCTGGAAGGTTTATGGTTATGAACTACACCCACCAGGGAAGGAACAGTGTGGAAACATTAACATGGTGGTTTGTTTGAAGTGAGATGGAAAGTAACCTGAGCTAGGGGCAAGCCTGAAGCTGAGACTGATTAATCTTATGTCACTGCTTATGTCACCAGATATAAAGTAATCATTTATGACTTATCTATAAAAGATGCTGAATGAAAGGCTATTTGATTTGTATATGGACATGGGGACCTCTCTATGGTCTCCGGAATGATTACTGAACTGCTGCAGTTAACTGGCATAAAGAAGCATGCATAGCAAAATAAATATTGTAGATGGTGGATTTTATCACTGCTATCGAATAGGACAGCCACTTAGGTAATATTGGCTGTAATCTATACGAGGATTTTATAGATCCAAACCCCGTAAACAGACCTTACAAAGACAAGGTGGGTGAGGAAATATCTTTTATTGGATCAGCTGAGTGTATTCAGAGCTCTTCTTCAGGTCTGAGAAATGTACACAGAACATCAGCACTAAATACAGGGTGGAACAGATTGGTTAGTATAAGTAGTGAAAACATTTCAGATTTGCAACTTTACTAGATACTGAAAATCATGGACTGTTAGAAAAAAGAAAGGCAATTCCATTCTGGACTGTGAGGAGCACTTTATAAGGCCCAAATGAGGCTTCTTGATATTAGACAGAAACAAACAAGTGATGCTATTACTGCAAGTGGACTCATTTCTGCTCTGAAATCAATTAAAGTAACAGGAACATTACAAGTTTATTAGTACAGCCAACGCTAGTGATGACCAACCATCTCCCGAAGACTTCATTAAAAAACATAGTAATAGTAATAGGGTAATTACAAATAAAAACATAAGCTTTAGAAAGTTGTTTCTGCAGCCGTGAGAGCCAATGACCACTTTCCTTTCCTGCTCAAATCCCTTCCTTACTAACAAAGGAAATGCAAGACACCTTGAAAAATGTAGTCTGGGCAAAAGGCTAGAAGTTAGATTAGACCTCAAAATGTCCTCAGTGCGAACAAGCAGATTCCATATCCCAGTAACAAATAAGGTATTTACACACTGGACTAGTATTCACAATTTGCATCTTCCTCGGGCTTTCCTTTATTCATTTGATTCTTAAGGAAATATAAACCTTAGCCTGAGCTGCTTAGAGGGCTGTTTCTAGGGTTTTTCCTTTGCTGAACAGCATTGCATATTGACCAGAGGCTTTCAATGAGTCTTTCAAAACTGCCCACATTTTCCTGAGTGGTTATAATTAATTTATAACTGAGTGGTATCCTTGAGTAGTCTGAGTTTACCTTATGTTTGTCAGCATTGAATTTCATCGGCTATTGTGCTCTGCATTCATGTAGCTTTAAGTCCCCTGAAAATTCCTGTCTTTTCTAGTCTTCACTTAACCTAGATTTTATCATTTGCAAATTTTGCTACCTCACCATTCCCCCCCTTTCATATTAATATTTTAAACAATGTATCAGTCCCAGAAGGAATTCTTGAAAGTATTGTTTGTTTGCACTTGTTGCAAATTAAAGCTGTGAAAACTCAAGATGTTAGATTACTTATGCATAAAAGCAAGCACATACCTAATCAAAATTAATGGGGAGACTGTTTACAACTTGGATCCCTTTTTAAAAAGTAAATAGGTGAAAGAAACCTACCAGTAGCTAATGAGAGATATAAGAGTGACTGAGGAGGTCAGATCTGCCAAGAATTCAGAAGATCCTGCAAAAGAAAACAATGGGGAAAAAAGCTCTTCCCAGGAACTACTAGCACAATAACTTACATCACATGTGTCACACATCAAAGTAGTAATCTACTGCACTGCTGTTCTGACACAATCTGTTTCCACTTCTAGCTCCAACTGCCCTCCTTTTCAGCAGCCCTAGAGTAATGTCAAAAAAAAAAGTCTTAGGGCTTGGCTACACTTGCAAGTTGGAGCGCATTAAATCAGCCCCGGGCGCCCTAACTCCTGAGGTGTCCACACTGACAAGGAACTTAGAGCGCCTGGACTCCATGTCTGGAGCGCTCCTGGTAATCCACCTCCACGAGAAGCACATAGCTTGCTGTGCCCTGGCTGAAATGCCCGGGTGTCAGTGTGGACGACGTGTTGCATTACTGCGCTGTGATTGGCCTCTGGAAACATCCCATAATCCCCTGAAGTCAAGTGGCTACTCTTCTCATTGTTTCGAACTCAGCTGCAGGAATGCATCCCCTTTTAAAGCTCCATGGCTGACAGCCAGTATGCTTATCTGCTCCGGGACAAAGCAAACCATTACTGTGGAATGCTGCTGCTGCCGAGGCAGGCATGTGTGTGTGTGTGTGTGTGTGAGTGAGAGGCGGGGTGGGGCTGATGTTGGGGGAACCCTGCTGCTGTCTGAACTTACAAGACAGCATGTTGATACACTCTCTGCCCCCCAAAACACACTGTCCCTCCCCCCCACATATACACAACACACTCACTGTCAGACTCCACCCCACCCCTCCATTTGAAAAGCACGTTGCAGCCACTTGCACACTGGGAAAGCTACCACAATGCACTGCTCTCTGTGGCATTGCAAGAGTTGCTAATGTGCCCACGCCACTGCTCTTGCAGCTGAGAGTGTAAACACACGGCAGCGCTTTCCCTGCTGCGGTCTCCGAGGGCTGGTTTAACTCCCAGCACTCTACACCTGCAAGTGTAGCCAAGCCCTTAGAGTACATCAGAGCTGGAAGTTAGGTTAAAGTAGGTTGAATCTGGGGACATGACAAAAAGATGTGGTGTCAGCATGTGCGCTGTAGATGGAAGAAAAGCTATTCTCATAAACACACTCAAAGCAAACAAAAGTAAGCAATATTATTGCAGACATTAAGGGTCCTAGAATGGTTTCTATAAATTAGAGTTCACGCATGGTGTGCAACAGTATGGGTGATCATGCTGGATTCATATCTCCTGTCATTTAGAAGACAGTAGATTACAAATGTGTCTGTTTTATTGGGCAATGATTCTGTCATAGCAAAATACACTCATTGTTTGAGTTGCAATGCGTTTAGTTTGGTCTCAAATACTTTGTTTTGACAGATGCTTGTCTCCCAGTTTCAACCCACAGCTCAAGTTTGCTGCCATTCTTTTCCTTGTGTATGTGTCTATACACATCCCTCACTAGCTGAAAAAGTAGATGGCACAAAGGGAAAAGAAACAAGTTTTGGGATATGGCAGACAATCTGAATGCAGACAGTACTTAAAAAATAAGAATGGAAGTTTGTAAAATACCTTTTCATCATTTCTTCCATGCCATGATCAAAATTCAGCCTCTCTGGAAGCAGGCCCAAAATAATCTTGAAGCCAACGGAAGTTGCAGTCTTACACCCAGGCTGAATTTGGCCCTACCAGATTAGCCTTTGACCAGAGAGAATTTTATTGTCATTCCTGAGTGGTTGTACAAAAGCACTCAGAATACAATTTTACAGAACTTGTTATTGCATGCCACAGCTATAGCAGACTGGTAGACTTACTGAGATTGTCAAATTTCTTTTGATTTAAGAATGTCACTTCTGGATTTTTGTTAGATATTTTTATTTAATTTTGTTTGCTTTCTACAGGTTCTGACTGAAGTGAAACATTTTGTTAGACAGTAGATTTAATTTACCATCTCAAACCAAAAATTAATGTAAACTAAAAACCTGAAGAAACTGACTGCTGAGAATCCTGTTGGGAAGAGCATAATTTACTAGTGCCTTGATCTTCCTGTTCGCATACCCAGCATGTTAGTCAGAACATTTGACCAACTAGGTGACAAAACCACTCTAGGGAGTCCCTCCTCAAAACTCACCTTCTACATAATGACTATAGGACACTGTGACCTGCTAACAGAGTGAGGCAGCTGACAAGCTGTGATCAGTACTACTGACTGGCTAAGAAGGGCATACATCCTATTATATATGTTACTCCAACTCCCTCACATGTGTGCCTAAGCCTGCAGCCAACCTCTCACCCACAGCCATCACCAGAACAGATTAGGTCCCGCTGCTGCTTTAGTTGGGGGCCAGTCTGCTACTGCTTGGCAGCAGAGGGGACTGTGACGAGTTGGACCTCTGTCAAGGGTGCCACCTGATGTTCTGGGGTCCCACTAAGTCTGCCTGTTCCACCAGCCTGGGTTTCCTCTACTCTGTGCTGCTGTGTCCGGCTCTCAAGCCCCCTTCCAGCACACAGACAGTTAGGGACACACCCAGCTGTAGAATCACAGAGAGTCTGCAATCAGCTCTCTGTGGGAGAACTCAGCTTGAGGAATTGCCCAGCACTCTGGTGCACACACCCTATGGAGTGTAAACCCAAAATTATATTATCTTGCTCTGTATAGAGATCTATACAGCACAAACTCATAAAATTCGCTCCCTCCCTAATGTGGAGAAAGGTATACACAGCTTTTTGCCCCCCTCCCCTCCCAGTTATGAATTGCACAAACTGGATTTTAGAATAAACAAAAAACAAGTTTATAAACTACAAAAGATACATTTTAAGTGATTATAAGGGATAGCAGGCAGATCAAAGCAGGTCACTGAGCAAATAAAACAAAACACGCAACTAATCTTAATAAAATAAGGAATACTGGCTACAAATAATAATCTCTCACCCTAAATGTTGTTTCAAGTGGGTTGCAGAGTTTCTTGAAGGTAAACTGCACTGCTTGCAGCTTAAATCTTCAGCAATTCCTTTCACAGGCTAGACCTTGCTTGCCTGGGCTCAGCTCCTGCCTCCCCCAGTTCAGTTCCTTTGTTTCTTCAGGTGTTTTCAGCAGTCTTCCTTTTGGGGTGGGGAGGCAGTGGAGAAGAGCCAAGATTAACTCACTTCCCAGTCTTAAATAGGATTTGCATATGGCTGGAATCCTTTGTTTCCTTGTTTGACCCACACCCCCTTCCCGGGAAAAAGCACCAGCATTTCAAGATGATATCCTGTACCAGGTGACATGATCACATGACCTTGAGGTGTCAAAGCAGCATCCTAGGAAACTTCTCAAGAAGGAGGAAGATTAGTATCTTCAAAGCAGGGCCTGCTCCAGGCACCAGCGTAGCAAGCAGATGCTTGGGATGGCCAATGGAGAGGGGGGCGGCACGTCCGGCCATTCAGTGGCAATTCAGCGGCGGGGCCCTCACTCCCTCTCGGAGCGAAGGATCTGCCGCCGAATTACCCTCGTAGAATGAAGTGGCGGTAGAGCTGCCACCAATCGCGGTTTTTTTTTTTTTTTTTTTTGCGCTGCTTGGGGCGGCAAAAACGCTAGAGCCGGCCCTGCTTCAAAGTCCTATTGTCCTTCCTAACGGCTCATCCAGGCTGATGCATACTGTCTGGTGGGTGTTCCCCAAGTACACACACAGTTGTAATTGTTACATAGTCAATATTCCTAACTTCAGATACGTAAATGATACATGGATACAAATTGGATAATTACATTCAGTAAATCATAATCTTTCCAGTGATACCTAACATGACCTATCTTGCACAAAACATATTTTAGTTATGCCATATTCATGTCATAACAATATTTCTATGAAGAATATGGGGTGTAAGATCACAGGGATCACCAATCAAGGAGAGAAGGAGTTATTCCAGGTCCTCTGGGTAGCTAGGGAAAGGAGGATGACATCCAGGGAAGAAGTAGACCCTCCCCATACCCCTTGCTACTAGGAGGCACTTTGAGGGGTGCCCCTCTTTGCCAAAGAGAATAATCCAGCTGCTTGCTCTAGTGCACTCCAGGTTATCTGGAAAGGAAAGGGGCCACAGCCACCATGGCATTTCCCACCAGCTAGAAGAGAAAGGAGTCCCAGTCTTTGCAGCTCCTGGCTGGCAACAATAGTAGGGGCTAATGTTCTTGGCTCTTGGCTCATTGGCCCAGGTACCATGACTTTTCCTGGCCTATGGGATAGGTAGATCTGAGTCAAATCAAAGCCATAGGCCAATTCATGTGTGTGTGAATACTGTCTTCACTTACTATTTTACTCTCACATTACATTATGTGTACCCTGTACTTAATTAACCCTAGATCAAAAGCATAAGTGAGAATTTACTTGATGTGGAAACTTCATGAAAAGTAAGGAAAGATTGTTAACTAAATGCATTATGTATATCTCTGTAATTGGATTACCCATCACATAAGACTGGAGCCTTGGGAATGTAAAAGATTGCTAACTTCAAAGCATAGGTCCTTGTGTTCAATAATGGAATTTCACAAGTTCAGTTTGCATTTAGTCAGCATAGGAAGAGCCCATGCTGTGATGAAAATACTTGCCAGATAGCTGTCTTCCCCAGAAAGTAATAAGATTGATCCTGTATCTCTGAACTGTTTTGGATTCTAACAGGCTGGAATACTGAACAAGTCGACAGAAATCACCAGATTTACCCTGGGTAACCCTGAAAAGACTTTTGTAAAACTAGCAGATTACTATATCTCTGCTATCACTTTGCACTTACAAACTTGGACTCTAATTGGTTAATGCATTTTATCTGCTTTAACCTTTCACTAACTCTTATTCCTTTTTCTTGGCTAATAAACCATTAGTTCACTAGAGAAATAGGCTTCCAGAATTGTTTTTGGTGTAAAATGGAGAGTATACATTGTCCTGCTGTAAGGGACTGATCCTTTGGGATTGGAAGTAACCTGATATGAAATGATTTTTGTTTTTAATAACCTTTCAACACAAATTATGGTTTGTCTGCATGGCAAGATGCACTAGAGAGCCTAAGGAGGCTCTTTGTGAATCTATGGTAAAACTAATTTAGTAATCCAAGAGTACACATTTGTTACTGGCTTGATGAAATCTGATAATAGAATATACCACCAGTTTGGGGTGTCTGACCTGAAACTGGCACTCAGTTGTGAGCTACTCTAGACAGCCTGACACATATGACTGCAAGAAATCAAGTTTAACATACATGAGCACAGGAGAGAGAGAAAAGATGTGCTAAATGAATGAGAGTGGAAGAAGGAGTGGGAATGAATGACTGAAGAGGTAGATGGAATGAAGGATGGTGTGGAATAAGGAGGAAGGTGATGGGAGTGGAATTTGAGCTTGGGCAGCCATTCATTCCACACACACAAAAATAATTAGTGGGAACATTCTTTGGAACTCCCACCCCTTAGAGCAGAGTGTGTGTGTATGGGTCTGCCAACACCCATCCTGCAGAGGGTTCTGTGGGGCAAGGGGATGTCATTGCCACCACTCCACCATAGCTTTTTTGCAGAGGAGGAACCAAACACAGAGTTGTCTGCTTGGATGTGGCTGGTTCTCTGCTCAGAAGGGTGGTGGGCAGAGTCCTCTTTCCTCCTGGATGGAACCCACCCCTCCTGAAAATAGGGAGCAATGATACAGGAAGCACTTAGCCAGCACATGGAAGAGCAGTGGATGGCAACCCAGCAGAGACCACTCTTGTGTCAGTGACCTCTCCACCACCCCAGAGAGGAGCTGGCTATGGCACAAAAGCCATTACAAATTAAGTGGCCTTGAATAATATACACTGGGATTCTTAATTAGACTTTGAATCTGAAGGGGAAAAAAAGGTAAATATTCTCAATTTGTCCTCAGAGAAAAATCATCATCATTGCACATGTTACATGAAATAACTAGTAATGGATCCAGAAAGAAGAACACATAAAATTATTTGATTATTCCATGTTCATTGCTGAACACTTACAAAGTGCTGTCCTGTCTAGGCTTAAAAGTTCTTCTTATGGGAGAAAGCCAAGTACCAACATTAGGTCTGATCCAAAGCCTTCTGAGATAAATGTAAGATCCCCACTGACTTCAACAGATTTGGAATCAGTTCTATTACACTGTAAATGTAATCAGATATTATGATCATCACTGAGTCCTTTCAATAAAGTAATTTAATAACTTCCATATTAGTAAAGCCCCAGAATTCATGAAAACTGGCCTTGCATCTGACCAGATGATTCACTGTAACAGTTTGGGGATTATGATGATGATGATTTTAATACCCCAGCCAGTAGAGAAACCCACTTGAGGGAGAAGTTATATATATGCAGAAAACACATTGGGCTCATGTAGCTCCTCAGCTGATATAGTCCCTTTGGCTTAATTCCCACTTGGAATCTGGCCAAATATAAGCAAGTCTCCCCTAGCTAAGAGAGACTTATGAAGTATAAGGAGAACTTTCTGATCATATTCACAGTGGAGTACCTTGAGTGCTACAATTAGGAGGAGAAACAAAAAAAATCAACAAATCTTGACATAGTGCTTGTGTGGAATGTCTAATGTGACCTCCAAACATTCTGTTTACATTGAACTATTCATTTATCACATTGCTATAGCAGTAGGAGTTACATAACCAAAGAATTAAATTACATTTTCACTAAAAATAGCCCCATATATTTTCCTCTATACTCTAGAACCTTTTGGCTTCTTTGACAGACAACTTCTATTTTTGCAAAAGACCCTATAAAATACGTTTCCTGAAGACAACGTGATTGAGTCCCTAATAAGGGGAAATCACATGACTTAAATGTTCCTGCTTAATAGTAGAAAAATAGACGGACAAACTTTTTGCCCAGCACTATCAAGAGGAGCTCTAGGGCACTCTTCCATGAAAGAAAAACAAGTGAGGAAGAGGTCATTACATTTTCCATTTTTCCTTATATAAAATTATTAAGTGTGACAGTGCCTCATCAGATGTGTATCAGTTAGCTATACCAAAATGCACAAGTACTGCTGCCAAAATATAAAGCATAACCCTCTCTAATATGGTGAAAGAATACTTTACATCAGGGGTAGGGCAACCTATGGCATGCGTGCCAAAGGCGGCACGTGAGCTGATTTTCAGTGGCACTCATACTGCCCGGGTCCTGGCCACCAGTCCGGGAGGGTCTGCATTTTAATTTAATTTTAAATGAAGCTTCTTAAACATTTTAAAAACCTTATTTACTTTACATACAACAATAGTTTAGTTATATATTATAGACTTATAAAATGAGACCTTCTAAAATTGTTAAAATGTATTGCTGGCATGTGAAACCTTAAATTAGAGTGCATAAATGAAGGCCTGGTCTACACTATGAGTTTAGATCGAATTTAGCAGCGTTAAATCGAATTAAGCCTTTTTTTCGACTTAAAGGGTCCTTTAAACCGGTTTCTTTACTCCACCTCCAATGAGGGGATTAGCGCTGAAATCGGCCTTTCCGGGTCGGATTTGGTGTAGTATGGATGGAATTCGACATTATTGGCCTCCGGGAGCTATCCCACAGTGCTTCATTATGGCCGCTCTGGACAGCGCTCTCAACTCAGATGCACTGACCAGGTAGACAGGAAAAGCCCCGCGAACTTTTGAATTTCATTTCCTGTTTGCCCAGCGTGGAGAGCACAGGTGACCACGCAGAGCTCATCAGCACAGATAACCATGATGGAGTCCCAGGATCGCAAAAGAGCTCCAGCATGGACCAAACAGGAGGTACGGGATCTGCTCGCCATATGGGGAGACGAATCAGTGCTAGCTGAACTCCGTTGCAGTAAACAAAATTGCAAAATATTAGAAAAAGTCTCAAAGGTTATGAAGAACAGAGACCATAACAGGGATGCAGAGCAGTGCTGCGTGAAAATTAAGGAGCTAAGGCAAGCCTACCACAAAGCCAGAGAGGCAAACGGAAGGTCCAGGGTAGAGCCTCAGACATGCCACTTCTACGCGGAGCTGCATGCCATGTTAGGGGGTGCAGCCACCACTACCCCAACCCTGTGCTTTGACTCCATCAATGGAGAATCATGCAACAGGGAAGGGGGTTTGGGGTACAAGGAAGATGATGATGAAGACAATGAAGATAGCAAGGAAGCGGAGAAACTGGTTTCCCCAACAGCCAGGATATGTTTATCACCCTGGACCTGGAACCAGTAAACCCCGAACTCACCCAACACGTGCTCCCAGACCCTGAGGGCACATACGGGACCTCTGGTGGGTGTACCTTTATAAATATTGCACATGGTTTAAAAGCAAGCGTGTTTAATGATTAATTTGCCCTGGCAATCGCAGCCAGTACAACTACTGGAAAAGTCTGTTAACGTGTATGGGGATGGAGCGGAAATCCTCCAGGGACATCTCCAGAAAACTCTCCTTCATGTACTCCCAAAGCCTTTGCAAAAGGTTTCTGGGGAGGGCTGCCTTATCCCGTCCGCCATGGTAGGACACTTTACCACGCCAGGCCAGTAGCACGTAGTCTGGAATCATTGTATAACAAAGCATGGCAGCGTATGGTCCCGGTGTTTGCTGGCATGCAGACAACATCCATTCTTTATCTCTCTTTTGATATCATTCACGGTCACCTGGTTGAAATGGGGTGATTTTATTAAGGGGACATTCAGAGGTGCCCATTCCTGCTCGGCTGAACAGAAATGTTCCCCGCTGTTAGCCACACGGTGGGGGGGAGAGGTGAAGTGATCATCCCAGAGAATTGGGGCATGGGGGGTAGTTGGGTTTGTGCTGCATGTTAACCCAGAAACTGCGGCCCTGCCTTTTACATTACAAACCCATTTTAAATGGCCAACCCATCGGGTCCTTGGTATGGGAAATGAGGGCGCTGCTATTTGAAACCATTCCCACATGTTATGAAGGTTAAAAAAGCCAAAAGACTGTGGCTTACCATGGCTGCCTGCAAGTCCAATTCTGTTGCCTGGCACTGCGTGAGTGATCTCTCACACCAAACCGGCAGGCCCTCAATATAAGAGGAAAAATGCGACCTTGTAACGAAAGCACATGTGCTGTGTAATGTGAACAGCAAAATTTAACGTGAAAGAGTGTACCCATTGTTCTCTAAAATGTGCCTTTTTTAACCATCTCTCCCTTCTCCTCCACCAGCTGCAAATGTTTCTCCTTCACAGAGGCTAGTGAAGATTAGATGGAGAAAACAGTGGACTCGGGATGATATGTTCTCAGAGCTCCAGATGTCCTCCCACGCTGACAGAGCACAGCAGAATTGTGGAGGCAGTCTGGGGTGGATTGGCTGGGTGTCCGGAGGCCCCCCGCACTGCCTTCTTGGGCATCTGGGTGAGGAGGCAATGGAACTTGGGGAGGAGGGCTGTTGGTTACGCAGGGGCTGTAGCGGCGGTCTCTGCTCCTGCTGCCTTTCCTGCAGCTCAACCACATGCTGGAGCATATCAGTTTGACTACAATTTCTTGCTCACGCTTTTTTAATTGTTTCCCTTCTCCATTCTTAATTTTTTTTTATAGCATCAATTACAAAATAACTATAGTAGGTATGGAACAATAAGATTAAAAACGTAAGTGGAAACATAACTCTGCATAAAAGTTTGCCCAACAGAAAACATCCACTTAAAAAAATAGATCAATCAGCACCACTACACAACTGACCCTGAATCTCTGTTCTCATTTCATGGTATATTTGAAGTTTAATGTAGTTAGAATAGTCAAAATACTTGTCAAAGCCTTAAATGGTATAAAGTGATATAATTCCACTGACTTCAGAGCTATGACAGTTTATACCAGCTCAAGATCTGGCCTGTAAATCTACATCAGTAATATAGCTATTCAGTTTACTAAAAGGAGAGATTTTGGAGTTTTAACTTGCATTATTAGACCAAGCACTGATTTTTTTCCTCTTCAGTAGGAACCTCTGAAACCAAACCAAAAACCAGGGCCCAGCAGCCCCAGCTTGTTTAATGTTTTTTGCAGCTGCTTAAATGCATATATAGTGTGGCAGCATTTTCCTTTGGGAATTCCATTCATTTGAATGGATGTTCAAGACATGACAGGCCTGTCCAGATGCCCTGGATAAAGACATTTGCTAAATACATTTGCTACATCTTTCAGCAATGAAGCAATTAACAGTGTTAGCATTTAAGCAGTCACAATTAGGGTTCAAAGAACACCACATTTAGATGAATGGGGAAAGGTAAAACCTCTCTTGATGCTATTGTTTTAGTCTGACAAGGGCAGGAGTGTCAAACTCTTTGAGGAGACAGTTCAATTCCATTTTTAATTATTGTCTGTGATCTGGGTACACATTTAGGGCTTCTCCCAATCCGTAATGGAATGCCCATTTGTATCAAAGCTTGCCTCTTTCACCAACAGAACTCAATCCAATAAAAAAATATTACTTCAGCCATCTTGCCTCCCTTGTATCAGTGGAACATGTGTACAATGATCAAGAAAGAATATGGCCTTTATGTAGTTATTACATTTTGAGTTATTACTCAGTACCTTAAGGTTTGTCTACATAGGGTGATAATATGGAAGGGGGTGGGGGTGAGACACACCAGCAGGGTTTATATGCACCAACTAATGTGCAACATGTTAACACTTTAGAAATCACACCCCCATAGGGCACATTAACCCAACCATGTAGATAAGCCCTTAGTGTTCAGGATCACTCAGTGGGAAAAATAGGTTCCCCTGTTGGATCACTACATTTCTGCCTTTTATTTCTCCGTTTTTCCTCCCTCTTTCCTGTGTTTGGGTGCCAACATAGTTCTTCCCTTTATATTTTCTTCCTTGCAACACCTCCCAATCTCTACTCTTGTGAGCTTCACTTGCATTCCTTCCCCACTCCATCCATTAAAATGATCAGCGATATAATAGTGTCAATGCTAACGTAGCATCATTGAGCTTTAGAGTTAAACACCACAGTGAGACTAATGATAAATATGGGAAGTTCAGACCTCTCAGTAAATGGATCCAGGCTGTCTGCAGACTCAGGAAGACAATGTTGCATAAGTTTATATTTTGTTAAGACAATCTTCAAAAATGTGACCCATGAAGGCTAGATTTAAAAATAAAAAAATAAAAAATCTTAATATCTGACAATGATCTTTAAAGGCTCCAGCTGAGCATAGCCAGACAGTAACATGCTCTTGCCGCATCTCCTACCATCCTTCCTCCTGCAGAGGAGCTGGAGGGAGGTGGGCATAGAGGTTGGTTAAGCCAGGTCTGTGTCTCCTAGGTGGGATACAGCAAGTCTTTGCTCCCTTTGAACTACCTGAAAAAAGCATCTTCACAGCCACATTGTCCAATATAGGTATAACTTTAAGAAATGTTAATCTTCAGTGAGTCTTTGAAAACTGCTCATAGACATTTACTTTTGAGAAATAAAGCTAAAATTCCCCTCCAATGAATTACAGCTCATATTACCATCCCACTCAGTTCCTCTCTGCCCATCTGGGCTAACCCAGCTTCTCTTGGCTTGTCACCTCCACCTTTCAATAAAGTCCACACCTTTAGTAATACTGGCTGTGCCCATTGTCTTCACAGTGTTTTAATTTCTTCATTATTCCAGCTGCTCAGCTAAACCATCAACAATTTGCTTCCCACCAGCTAAATTGGGCCAACAATACTGCAATACAATATAAGTGGCAATTGATTCAAATTAGGCAAAAGTTACATTGTTCCCAGGTTTACAGCCAGTTTGCAGTTTATGAAATTTAACCCAGATGAAGCTTAGTCAGTTTGACTCTAAGAAACAAACTCCAGCCATCAACATCCTCTTGAGGAAGGGGTAGAGTGTGGGAAGGGGTAGAGTGTGGTTAATAGGGTCTGTCTTTTAGTGTCTGGGAGTATTCAGCTATAGTATCCAGTATCTGTAGGGAACAATAAAAAGCAACCCCATTAGGTAAACTAAAGACATGCAGTTTGTTCACTGGCAGGGATAAAAAGTCAATGAAGAGGTCCTGTTGATCTAACACTTCTGACTCAACTACCTCATTGAAGAGAAAAGAGAGGGCCAAGGTAGACAGTGCCTATGTTCCTGGAAGCTAAAAAAATGGTGATCCATTAGTTGAGTTGGTGACTTTAGAAATGTATGACCAGTTTACATCTTAAAAAAAACCCTCAGGCTGATGATATATTGACACTGAAACCATGGGAAGAAGTGTTAGAATCTCAATGTATCAACATCACCCCCAGAAACAAGTATTTAAATAGAAGATGAAAGCTAATGAATATATGGAACCACAGGAGTGGGGGATCTAAATGCTTATCAATGACACGCTAGAGAAAACATAGGATAAACATGACAATGTATTCTATTACAGAATGCTGCTAATACTGTCAAACATTTGTAATGCCTATGCCATATGGGCAACTTAAACAACAACTGGAAGGAATGGGAGACTACATCCATGAAAACTTAGAAATATTAGCAGCAGAGATACATCCAGATAGCCATCCCTGACACAGCTGTTTCTATTATACACTGGATGTGTAATTTGTTACAAACTATAGGCCAGAGTCTGACCCTTTAGAGGATCAACTTCTAATCTACTTAATAATAATAATAATAAAAAAAACATTGAATAGTTTGACACTACAACTATGAACCCCTCTCCCGGTTTGTGGTTTTACTAACAAGTTTTCTTAATATTGCTCTCACCTTGCCACCCCTATTACTTTGTGAAAGGGCCACACAAGCAAAAAGGAAAGTGACTAAATCTGGCTTTTAGGACTACTGAGCACCCACCACTCCAAATGAAACAACTGACTATACAGGACAAGTAGTGAAAATTACTGAACACAAAGTAAACACAGGTAAAGAATATTTAACACACAAGTGTTATTTTTAAATTGGGGTCTTTTTATTTGACCAAACCTGAGTTTGGACTAAAAACTTGACCCTATAAGAGAAGACTCTTCATTTGGCTCTTCCTAGATAGCAAGATAGAAACAGTCACTCCTTAGCTAGGCTTTTGTCAAGTCTAAAGGGGGGCAGTGGGCAACATCAGCATCCAGTCAGAAGTCACATCAAAGCCAGAGTCAGGAGCCATACCAAGAATAGGTGCCAGGGACAGAGTCTAAAGCTAAGCCAAGGATTGGAGTCGGTTACTAGAATCAGGGTGAGGAACAAGGAAGGGACAGGATGGAACTTGCTCTCAGAAGTCTAATCAGCAGCAGGCCTATCAACTAGCTGCTCAGATAAAGGGTGGGCAGAGACAGGAAACTTTATGCCCAGTGGTGTCGAATCAGAAGTCTGCTGCTAGTTACCAGGCCCAGCTGAATCAGTGGGTGTAACCTCTGGCCATGAGGTGTTAGCTGCAGTTCCCTTACAAGAGCTTGCAATGTTATGGAACAGTGGGTCTGTTTCTTGCTTAACAACACCATGGGCCTAGGTTTGAGAACTGCTACCTTTGATCAGTATGCAGAATGAGGTGGTGCAATATGTTAGATACTTGTTCAAACTGCTACTTGTTTCAGGATCTAAAGAGAAAACTAAAGCCATGTAATCAGAGAAAGCACAGATAGCTTGGAGTTAATTAAGACAAACCTACAAAGTCTCAGTCAAGAAGAGATCAGAGTTAATAGATAAGCCATTGCTGGGAGAGTTTGTGAAGAGGCTCAAGGAGCAAGTAGCAGAAAGTAACTCCAAACATTGTTTTCACTGCAAATGATTAACCTGGGTGATCAGTACTTGAGTTAACCTAGTCCAAGTGACAGCTGCCATGCTGCAAAGCCCTACCCAATTCACTGCATCCTCACTAGTACTGTACTTACCTGTGTACATGTGTTGCTAAGACTTCAAGGGGCATTTCCAATTGTTTCTTGTGGTGCAGTAAGCTGAGTCACTGACTCTTTCCTAGTGAGTTGTGGGAGAACTTGTTTGCCTTTGTGGGTACCTGAGGGGAGATGGGGAAAGGCATTAGAAGATTATCTGTACTCAAGCAATCTAGTCTGTGTTCTTCCTACAAAGTGGGTGTTTTACCAGCCTGAGTGAAAGTGGCATCTGAGCACTAGCCTATATCCTCAGCTGGACCATCTAGCCTGGGTTTAAAGTACTGCCAAACTCAGGTAAGAAGGTTATGTGTGGGGACAGGCATGAGTTTAGGAGCAACACCTGAATAAGAGCCCACATTAACTCTAGTGAAGAGACACCCTCAGACAGATTTCTTGGGGTAATGGCATTTAGAAAGCATATGAGAAACTACTAGAGGGAAACTAAACATCAATTGTGGAAGAAATGGAGGCAAAAATCAGAGTATAAGAAGACTACAAGAAGAAAATATTAGAAGATGGTATAAATAGAAGAAAACTATGCTAATTCAACATATCTGAATATGAAATTTCCTCATAATTGAATTGTATCTCTTTTTCAAATTATAATTTGAGAGAGATTTCTATTGAACATCTGAACAGTAACTCTCCTGGTTTCATATTTGCAGACATCTTAAAAACCTCTACAGTTATGAGAGGGAAATTCTGCTCAGTTTTGGGAGAAGCATCAAAGGGAAAGGAAGAACTTTAATCAGCAACTAAGACATCTAACCATTCCTTAGTAAACTGCAAATGTTTAATGCCTATCCTCAATGGACTTTATGCTATTGACAGGTTATGGATATGGTAGTCTCTTGATAGTAAAAGTTGTGACTAGCTTTTGGCTAGATTCTGATTTTAAAAACAATTTAAAAAAAGTTAAAATCATTGCTTCTGAAACTCCCCAGGTATGCTGTCATCTGCCAGAAGGTTCTTCCTCAGAAGATTTGTGGGTAATCAGCCAAATTGGTTGTCAGGTATGATAGCTTGAGGGTGAGGGATTGAGGAAATCAATTTCTACTCCTGCAAAATTTCCTTAATATTTAACGTATTCCTTTCTTTCACCATAGTCCACAAGCATTCTGGCCACACAGGCCTATGTTTAGGGTGTCATCTTTGATTTGACTTACACATCCAAGCCATGCATAAGTCTTACCATTTCTACTGCTATAACGTCTCAAAGATCTGTCCATTTGTATCGCTATGGACTACAATGATTCTTGTCTAGGACCTTATCTCCTCCTCTCTGGCATTGATGCCTCCAACCTTGCACCTTTCATGTCTATTCAAAATTGCTTCTGCTTCTAGACTCCTCTTCTGGGACTGCTATTCTAACTGCCACATACCCCTCTCTGGATATCTTTTCTTCCTTCTCCACTGCATGACACACAAGTTTCTCTCCATCTTTAAGGCTCTCCCTTTCCCCCATATAGTCTGTCCTACTTTTCAAATCTAAATTTTCTGTGTTTTCAACCCTATATTCACTTCACTAATGATGTCAGGCTTGATCACCCATGTCTCCTCTTGTCTAGCACCACCTTTCTCCCATGCTGCCTCATCCATGATAAGGGCTCCCTGTTAAACTTCAGAAAATCACCACTTTCTCTCTCTCTTTCTGCCTTGATGCATACCACTCACTACCATGTGGTTCTGGTTTGGCTGACAACTACTTGTGACTATTGAAACAATTCTCCTCTATTAATTTGTCTTCCCTCCACCCCTGTTTATGCCCTATTACATACATTTACATTGTTCCAGCTCCAAGGTTGGTGCACAGGGTAGAATCCAATTTCTTCCATTCCTCTGTCATTTGCTGCTGCTTCCCTTTGCTCTATGGTGTTGAGATTGACTATTCTGCCCTTCCTGCTAAGGATTCTTCGAACCCTTATTTCTTCATACCAGTTGATTTCCACTTGATGGTTTCATATGGGAATCTGTGTTGGCATCCAGAGTACATGCCCCAAATATATTCCAGTGCTTCATTCTGATTCTGAAAGCTACCTCGTGGTTGGTGATTTTTCAGATCTCTTTTGTTAGTGATGAAGTCTTCCAAACCAGAATCCTTTGTAGGCACTTATGCCTTATTGCATATTGTCTAAATCTTAGACAATCTTCTTTGGAGCTGAGAAAGAGGAGATTTTAGTAGCTGAATAAATGTCAGCTGACTAACATAGCAAGAGAAATCTACATTTTGGAGAGTTACAGCAAATACAAAGTATACAGCTATAACCTTGTGGTACTGAAACATTTTGTTTTTTCACGGCTAAGGTCCTGCCATCCTCTTAGTTCTATGCACACAGGTCTTTAAGAGATAAAGCCATGATTCTGCAAGGCTTCTTGTGATTATTAAAGATCTCATGGCACTTTTCTCAAGTTCAGAGGCGTTAGCCAAAATTCTTACTCAGATAATTACACCCTGAGCTTGATTCCCTCTCCTGGTCAGCCTGTGCTTAGCACAGGAACAGAAGGGAGTGGTGATAAATATGGCTTTAAGAAACCTTAATCATTGCCCTATTCTCAGGCTAGCCAGCTGCAGGCATAAGGTACAACAGCTTTGAGGCTGCTCTAACTTGCACTCAGCTATCTCTGGCTCCAAGGAATCATTTTGACATCAGGGAAACGACTAGAGCACAATAATGCTCCAGCCACAATCCCTTCCCCCAGGGTCCCTTCCCCCAAATGTGCCCACTACTCTGGGGGCTGGGAGGGCATGTTGTAGATTCAGTGTAACTGCTCCACACCACTGAGCAATTCCACTTGCATTGGATAAATCCTCCAGTGGCCATATCCACCCATTGTGTTGAAGTGATGTAAAGATGACATTATGCAACAGAGATTCAGGCTCTGTCTGCCTGCTTTTCATCTACAGTTGTAATAGGATAGGATATTTTTTTCCCCTCTTTTAAACTGTTGGAAGAGACCGTGGCAACACTACCTAATTGCCACATCACACACAAGTTGGTGCATTACGGTAATTAGTAGAGAGATCCCTGTACATCTCCTTTCTTTACTTCAGAGGTATGCACTTTTTGCTTAATGCCTTTTGCCATACATTTTAATTAAATTAAGCACTTTTTGAACCTCACATAAAAGCAGAATGTTATTAAGGGAAAGGGCACGGCTGCACTTATTTAAAGTAACTCAATCGTTTATACATGCAGTAATGAATCCACAAGATTGTAAAAGCAGAAGAGGGTGGTAGCTTGTTTTAGTAACCATTATAAACATAAAAAAAGAATAATTGTTACATCTCCCAGCAACTTCTGTGATGCATCTTTTAAACTTTGGGAAACCTGTATTCTCTTATGGCTAACTTTGCTCCCCTTAGGTGATATTGCAAAGAAGGAACAGACCAAATGTTGATTTTTAAAACTCCTCCCCCCCTTCATTTATTATGGAAAATTTGTTCCTTTTCTTTGTGTGGCCATTACGTAATCAAGAGCTAGTGTATATAGTGGCATATACACTTTTCCTCACAAAGGAGTAAATACAGCATTTAAAATGCAGTGATTGACTTTATTTAAGATTACATTGTAGAATAATTATTCAGACTTTCAAGAAATAGCCACAGGGAACCATGAATGTGCTAAAATAATAGAACAGGATTATATCACTGTACTGGTGTCACTTCTAGTATGCCTTTAAACAAGAATTACTGTTTATTTCCAAACAAAAATTTGTGTATAGAGGAAAAATAGAAACTCAGAGTCCTTTTTTGGCACAATAAGTCAACACCAGAGTCAATAGCTTTGTTCTCCATTTATCAAGATCTACTGCTCAATGATGAATCACCAGACAATATAATGACTCTACATCAATCTGTCTTTACTTTTATACAAACCCAGATTTACTGTGTCAGTCTTGTCAACACTGCTGAATATTAATGTGAATAAAGTTAATTGCTGGGTGGATGAAGGTCTGATGCAGTCAGAGTGAAAAGGAAGCACCTAACTGAAATCTGTTGTTTATGACAAGCTGTAATTTATTTCTACCTCATGATATGTACTGACAGGTTTCAAGCCTTTTTCAAGTCTTTACCATAAATTTCAATTATTATAATTCACAATGACATTTGACCCAGGGGTTGTGACCTATATAGTGACCCACATATAAAAGATTATCTCAGAAAATTCTCTTGCAAACCAGCCTAAAATTCATTTTGTAATTCCTGGTGTGTTAGACATATATGATGAGCCATAAGAATTTACAACCTGCGCTACTTTACAAAGAGCATATAACTTCAGGGGGGGAAAGTATGATCAAATGTTTTCATGAGTGTTTGCAGACTATGATTATAACTGAACTTCCATATGATTATACATTTACTAATAAGTTGTAAAACTAGATGCTTTCAGCAACTTAGCTTGATTAATTTTGCTCAGTTGTGTTAAGAATCATTAGTTGCTTTTATTAAATGTTATCAGTACAAAAACAGGATAATGATTCTGTAAAATTAAACTAATTTATTTATTTGCTTATCTTTCACTCATTCCATTTGTTAAGCAAATGATTGAATTATATGTCTCATTTTTGGGCTTATGCATATGTAATCTATTTGCAGCCTAAGTTTGCAGTGTTGTTGTAGCAGTGCTCATCTCAGGTCTCTCTCTCCTTCCCCAGACCTAACGATAAGCTTTGAAGCTACACCAAGCTCATACCTTTCACCAACAGAAGTTGGTCCAATACTAAGATTGTCTCTCTGCAGCCTGTGTGTCTAGTTGTACTTCAAAGATCTCACATTATCATATTACTTGACATATTGTGATTCTATGATCCATCAATTTGGGACACTACGGGAAATTGTATTTCTGTACATTTGACTGATGGTTTGGGGTTTTGTTTTCCGCAAGTCCTTAGTCCATTGCTCTTCAGCACAGTCGGGATATAGTGTAAAATTAAAAAGCCCTTGCTAACAGACAAGAGATTTGTAAATTCATTCCTGGGCTGCTATCATAGTCTTCTTTACCTTGGTTAAGTCATAAAAAGAAGCTTGCCATTCATTATAAAAGTCTATACTGATTGTAAATCTATCTCCTTACTTTAGAATAACAAAGCTTTGCTCCCAGATTGCTTGCATATTTAAAACTGATTGGCATTACTTGAACCAACAAGCCCAAAGAACTCTAACAAGAAGTTCTACTTTGCATGTAAAGTATCAGTTTTGATGATCAGAGGGATGTATTGATTTTTGTAAAACAATGATTGAAGGATATACCACTTTTGAACACTTGTCTATTGCATGAAGTTGAATAAAGCATTTTGGCTAAGATACAGCAATGTACTCTGGGGTTTAACAATACTATTACATAACTAGTAAAATACAAAGACTCTATGGAAAAAGTGGAAGAAAAACAAATTGTATTGGTATGAGTGCTAATGAGGCCTACTGCCTAAAGTTCTTCATTCCATAATATGAAAAATGAGAAAGTAAAGCAGTGGGGATATTAAACGAAAGTAATGAGGGCATGAGATGACCCAGTGAGAGAAAAGGAGATGAGATTAGGAAATCCTGTGCTCTTAAGAGTCTGAATTAACAAGTTTCACTAAGAGACTCATGTGATTAATACTGAGATAGAACTAGCAGAATCTGTTATGATGGGTACAAGGCTTTTTTTTTTTTTTTAAACACAACACAGACACACAAAACCCCCTCAAACTAGACCTTTAGGCTGGAGCTCTTATTACATGTTAGCTAACACAGGGTATCATTTTAGTGATGACAAGGCAGTTTGTAGTTTTTAAATGTGTGAAAGCAGGTCAAGGTAAATACTAGGGGAGAGCTAGTAATTCAAGTTAAGGGAGAAAAGAATGTAAGCCATACTTACAGGCTAGGGGACTCTATCCACTATGATCCCTACATTTTTTCCCCAGGGACACTGCTTCCCAAGATAGTCAGCTGAACATGAGTTCCCTGTGTGATGTTGTGGGGGAGAGGGATAGCTCAGTGGTTTGAGCATTGGCCTGCTAAACCCAGGGTTGTGAGTTCAATCCTTGAGGGGGCCACTTGGGGATCTGGGGCAAAATCAGTACTTGGTCCTGCTAGTGAAAGCAGGGGGCTGGACTCAATGACCTTTCAAGGTCCCTTCCAGTTCTAGGAGATGGGATATCTCCATTAATTTATTTATAAAGAGTTAATGCAATCCTGGGATGCTTAAACAAGGCATAGAATCATAGAACATGGGTTGGCAACCTTTCAGAAGTGATGTGCCGAGTCTTCATTTATTCACTCTAATTTAAGGTTTTGCGTGCCGGTAATACATTTTAACATTTTTAGAAGATCTCTTTCTATAAATCTATAATGTATAACTAAACTAGTGTTGTATGTAAAGTAAATAAGGTTTTTAAATTTTTTAAGAAGCTTCATTTAAAATTAAATTAAAATGCAGAGCCCCCGGACTGGTGGCCAGGACCCGGGCAGTGTGAGTGCCACTGAAAATCAGCTCGCGTGCCGCCTTTGGCACGCATGCCATAGGTTGCCTACCCTGTCATAGAAGATTAGGGTTGGAAGAGACCTCAGGAAATCATCTAGTCCAACCCCCTGCTCAAAGCAGGACCAATCCCAACTAAATCCTCCCAGCCAGGGCTTTGTCAAGCCGGACCTAAAAAACCTCTAAGGATGGAGATTTCACCACCTCCCTAGGTAACCCATTCCAGAGCTTCATCACCACCCTAGTGAAATAGTTTTTCCTAATATCCAACCTAGACCTCCCGCACTGTAACTTGAGACCATTGCTTCTTGTTCTGTCATCTGCCACCACTGAGAACAGCCAAGCTCCATCCTCTTTGGAATCCCCCTTCAGGTAGTTGAAGGCTATCAAATCCCCCCTCACTCTTCTCTTCTGCAGACTAAATAAGCCCTGTTCCCTCAGCCTCTCCTCATAAGTCATGTGCTCCAGCCCCCTAATCATTTTTGTTGCCCTCTGCTGGACTCTCTCCAATTTGTCCAGATTCTTTCTGTAGTGGGGGGCCCAAAACTAGACGCAATACTCAAGATGTGGTCTCACCAATGCCGAATAGAGGGGAATAATCACTTCCCTCGATCTGCTGGCAATGCTGCTACTAATGCAGCCCAGTATGCCATTCGCCTTCTTGGCAACAAAGGCACACAGTTGACTCATATCCAGCTTCTCATTCACTGTAATCCTCAGATCCTTTTCTGCAGAATTGCTGCTTAGCCAGTCGATCCCCAGCCTGTAGCAGTGCATGGGATTCTTCCATCCTAAGTGCAGAACTCTGCATTTGTCCTTGTTGAACCTCATCAGATTTCTTTTGCCCCAATCCTCCAATTTGTCTAGGTCAGTCTGGACCCTATCCCTACCCTCCAGCATGTCTACCTCTCCCCCGAGTGTCATACGCGAACTTGCTGAGGGTGCAATCCATTCCATCATCCAGATCATTAATGAAGATGTTGAACAAACCAGCCCCACCCCTGGGGCACTCTGCTTGATACCGGCTGCCAACTAGACATGGAGCCATTGATCACGACCCATTGAGCCCGATGAACTAGCCAGCTTTCTATACACCTTATAGTCCATTCATCCAAGCCATACTTTTTTAACTTGCTGGCAAGAATACTGTGGGAGACCATATCAAGGGCTTTGCTAAAGTCAAGATATATCAAGTCCACTGCTTTGCCCATATCCACAGAGCCAGTTATCTCATCATAGAAGGCAATCAGGTTGGTCAGGCATGACTTCCCCTTGGTGAATCCATGTTGACTGTTCCTGATCACCTTCATCTCCTCCAAGTGCTTCAAAATAGATTCCTTGAGGACCTGCTCCATGATTTTTCCACAGACTGAGGTGACGCTGACCGGTCTGTAGTTCCTCAGGTACTCCTTCTCCCTTTTTAAAAGATGGGCACTATCTTTGCCTTTTTCCAATTGTCCAGAACCTCCCCTGTTCGCCACGAGTTTTCAAATATAATGGCCAATGGCTCTGCAATCACATCAGCCAACTCCCTCAGCACCCTCGGATGCATTAGATCTGGCCCCAAGGACTTGTGCATGTCCAGCTTTCCTAAATAGTCCTTAACCTGTTCTTTCACCACTGAGGGCTGCTCACCTCCTCCCCATACTGTGCTGCCCAGTGCAACAGTCTGGGAGCTGACCTTGTCTATGAAGACCAAGGCAAAAAAAAGCATTGAGTACTTCAGCTTTTTCCACATCATCTGTCACTAGGTTGTATCCCCCATTCAGTAAGGGTTCCACACTTTCCCTGACCTTCTTCTTGTTGCTAACATACTTGTAGAAACCCTTCACATCCCTTGCTAGCTGCAACTCCAATTGTGCTTTGGCCTTCCTGATTACACCCCTGCATGCTCGAGCAATATTTTTATACTCCTCCCTAGTCATCTGTACAAGTTTCCACTTCTTCTAAGCTTCCTTTTTGTGTATAAGCTGACCGAAGATGTCTCTAAGCCACGCTGGTCGCCTGCCATATTTGCTATTCTTTCTGCACATCGGAATGGTTTGTTCCTGCATCCTCAGTAAGGCTTCTTTAAAATACAGCCAGATCTCCAATTTTGAGTAGCAGGAGAAAGGCTATTGCACCTCTTTATTTGGCATTGGTTGACCTCTGCTGGAATACTGTGTCCAGTTCTGGTGCCCACAACTCAAGAAGGATGTTGATAAATTGGAGGGAGTTCAGAGAAGAGCCATAGGAATGATTAAAGAATTAGAAAATATGTCTTAGACTCCAGAGCTCAATCACTATCTAATTAACTAACTAAAGAGAAGGTTAAGGGGTGACTTGAGTACAGGCTAAGGTTATGTATACACTAGCATTTTTGTCAGTATAACTTATATGGCTCAAGAGTGTGAAAAAAACACCCTCCGGCATGACATAAGTTACATCAACAGAAGAACCAGTATGGACAGCGCTATGTTGGTGAGAGACACTCTCCTGCTGACATAGCTACCTCAGCTCGCTGGGAATGGTTTAATTATGTCAACCAGAGAGCTCTCCCACTGTACCGCTGTAAGCTTTCAAGGCCTAAGTACCTACATGGGGAACAAGTATTTAATAATGGGCTCTTCAGTCTAGCAGAGAAAGGTATGACATGATCTAATGGCTGGAAGTTGAAGCTAGACAATTTCAGACTAGAAAGAAGGCATAATTTTAAAATTAACTATTGGAACAATTTACCAAGGGTTGTGGTGGATTCTCCATCACTGACAATTTTTAAATCAAGGTTGGATGTTTTTCTAAAAAAATATATGCTCCAGGAATTATTTTGAGGAAGTTCTATGGCATGTATTAGAGGGGGTCTGACTAGAGTAACATAACGGTCCCTTCTGGCCTTAGAATCTGTGGAAAAAAACCTATAACTGCCTTGTCTTCACTAGCATTTTACATTAGCAACATTGTGTTAATATGTATTAAGACCACCACCTATTTCTCTAGTGAAGAGAATTTCTGTATGTGTTTCTGTTCAGCACTCTGAAAGGAGCTAGGTGGTTCCTTAATAAGTGATTCTATAAAGAATCCCTATTTGCCAGAGTAGATTTCATATTTAGTGAAAGCAGTGTGCAAAGTTGGGGAAATTTGGTTTATATTTGATTTTCATACTTTGATGGCCTAAATTTAACGTATTAACAATAGAAATTCTCACGGTGACTGAATCTGTGGTTATTTTCTTTAACACTATAAATGCAATTTTGAAAGTAGTGCTATGTTCAGTAGGTTTGTTGTTGTCTCTTACACTCTATACTCTAACACTAGAGAGATTTCTCTTTAAAGTAGATGAATATCTACCTATGGTGCCTCAAGTGTTGAAAAGTTAGTCATCTGGGAAGGAAAAAAAGACAGTGTGGAGAAATGTGCTAACCATAATTAAAAGTGAAACAGTTCCTAGCAGGTTTAAAATTGAATTAAGAGAACCTTAAAGTGTCATGTAAACTCTTGCTTTTATGTATTTTTTCTTACTATGAAATAATGGCAGTTGGAAAAAAATCAAGCCAAAAGGCCAATTTTCTAGGTTCTTTATACAATATATTCACACAATTACTTTCCATTGTAATCCAGGACTCCAGAATATGAATGGCAAACCAAGCATTATTTTATGTAGCTCCTAGTCTATGGGGAGCACCTTTTCACATAGCTGTTTTGTATTTTTTGTTGTTGCAAATTATACTAGAACGTAGGGTCACAATAAAATAGCTTGATATTCAGTGTGTCATAGAGCAATTACTTGTCTAAATGTATTTATTCTTTATATTCAAAATATACACACCAGGTTTAGCAGCTGTTTGTGTCCAGATCCCCATCTGATTTCACCTTCTGCATATTTGTGGTTGACATCACTAAACATGATGCTGTGATTTACTATGAAGCAGATGCCTGTGGTCAGCCATTGGTTCTACTCTGCTTCCTTGGCATTACATCCCTTCAGCTTCTCCAGCCCATACTATGAGCATCCCCTAGTACCTCTTTATGCTAGGTTAAGGAAGCACCTCTATAGAAACTCACCTGCACGTCCCCAAAACATGGGATGAAATACCGGCCTGTAGTGAGTCGGTGTGGCTCCCCGCTGCCCCGGAGGGGGAAGAGCCCATCCGGAGGCTGGAGTGGGCGGAGCTAGGGAATTCTGAGCCCACCCCTCAGAGGGTCAGGCGGCGACCCGGAAGTATAAAGCCTGGCCCTCAGAGCTCAGTCAGGCCCCAGCAGACGGAGAGACCAGACGTCTCCAGCCTAGCTCGAGGCTGGAAAACCTCCGCGCCCCGGGACGGCCGTCAGGAGCCGCCGACCCTGCCCTGCGCCCGCTGTCCAGAGGAGCCGCCGGCCCTGCTCTGTGCCCAGCAAACACTGGGACCATATGCTGCCATGCTTTGTTATGCAATGATTCCAGACTAGCCTGGCATGGTACTGGCCTGGCGTGGTAAAGTGTCCTACCGTGGCGGACAGGATAAGGCAGCCCTCCCCAGAAACCTTTTGCAAAGGCTTTGGGAGTACATGAAGGAGAGCTTTCTGGAGATGTCCCTGGAGGATTTCTGCTCTATCCCCATATATTTTAACCGACTTTTCCAGTAGCAGTACTGGCCGCAATTGCCAGGGCAAATTAATCATTAATCATTAAACACGCTTGCTTTTAAACCATGTGTAATATTTACAAAGGTACACTCACCAGAGGTCCCTTGTGTGCCCTCAGGGTCTGGGAGCACATGTTGGGTGCGTTTGGGGCTTACTGGTTCCAGGTCCAGGGTGATAAACATATCCTGGCTGTTGGGGAAACCGGTTTCTCCACTTCCTTGCTGTGAGCTATCTTCATTGTCTTCATCATCATCATCTTCCTCATCCCCCAAACCTGCTTCCGTGTTGCGTGATTCTCCATTGATGGAATCAAAGCACACGTTTGGGGTAGTGGTGGCTGCACCCCCTAGCATGGCATGCAGCTCCACGTAGAAGCGGCATGTCTGCGGCTCTACCCCGGACCTTCCATTTGTCTCTCTGTTTTTGTGGTAGGCTTGCCTTAGCTCCTTAATTTTCACGCGGCACTGCTATGCGTCCCTGCTATGGCCTCTGTCCTTCATGCCCTTTGAGACTTTTTCTAATGTTCTGGCATTTCGTTTACTGCTACAGAGTTCAGCTAGCACTGATTCGTCTCCCCATATGGCGAGCAGATCCCGTACCTCCCGTTCGGTCCATGCTGGAGCTCTTTTGCGATCCTGGGACTCCATCATGGTTATCTGTGCTGATGAGCTCTGCGTGGTCACCTGTGCTCTCCACGCTGGGCAAACAGGAAATGAAATTCAAAAGTTCGCGGGGCTTTTCCTGTCTACCTGGTCAGTGCATCTGAGTTGAATGCTGTCCAGAGCGGTCACAATGAAGCACTCCGGGATAGCTCCCGGATGCCAATACTGTCGAATTCCATCCACACTCCCCCAAATCCGACCCGGAAAGGCCAATTTCAGCGCTAATCCCCTCGTTGGAGGTGGAGTAAAGAAATCGGTTTAAAGGGCCTTTAAGTAAAAAAAAAGGGCTTTGTTGTGTGGACGTGTCCAGGCTTAATTCGATTAAACACTGCTAAATTTGACCTAAACTCGTAGTGTAGACCAGGACTATTGAAAATTATTACACTATAGGCTATATTACTCTTTTCTACTGATCCCCTTCAAGTTTGGGGATCCTCATTTAAGAGAGACTCTAGGGACAACCGTAGCCAGAAAAAGCCCTTGTAAGGGACTGTGTGTCTGGAGAAGGTGGTGGAAGAGTGATTCCCAGTGCCCTAGAGAAAACTGAGACATCTGCATTGAAGGCTCTGAGCTTCTTGCAGATCCCTTGTAGGCTTGCCCACCAGGGTATGTACTACAGCTATTTCCATGGCTGTGGGTGACCTGGCACTGAATGAAAAGAGAGGTAGTGGCTTGGCAGAGTAGAATGGGAGAGTCATTCCAGGCACAGTGGGTGGTGTGAAAATAGAGACAATTGTGGGAGAGCACAGAGGGAGGTCTAGAACCTGTGATAGGGTTGTAACATTAGATTTGAACATCAGTGAAAAATGTCATTGTTTTCTTTACAAACATATCCCTTTATTGTACGAAGCTGAACATTTGTACCAGTCCTAAAGTTTACCTAAGATCAGTGTTGCAGTTCCTTCAGTACATACATTCCTGGTATAAAAATTGTGTTTACCAGTCAGCCAATATAAAAAAGTCATTGTTGTCCATGCTTAAGCCATCTGGAGTTGTTTCTGTTTACAGATATATGGGGATGAATGAGGTTTGTTTTCCTATTAAAAAGAAGAACAGGAGTACTTGTGGCACCTTAGAGACTAACAAATTTATTAGAGCATAAGCTTTCGTGGACTAGAAGTGGGCTGTAGTCCATGAAAGCTTATGCTCTAATAAATTTGTTAGTCTCTAAGGTGCCACAAGTACTCCTGTTCTTCTTTTTGCGGATACAGACTAACACGGCTGCTACTCTGAAACCTGTTTTCCTATTGTATGTTAAAGGATAGTACTGCTTCCACAAATGTCATAGGGTAAACATATTATGGAGATGTTTATTTTGCCTTAGTGGCACTCTATTGCCTAGTTCTGCCAGAGTGTTATTTAAAGTGCTGAAATTGTCTTACAACAAAAGAAATTTCAAAGCTTTTCCACGTATACTTTTCCTAAAAGAAGCTGCAACTATTTCTATTATAGAAAAAGATTGGGTATTGCATGTATTCAGGACTTACACTTTTATTTGTAAACACTTGGAGAGTAATAAATAATAATCAAAAATGTACTGTAACAATGCAGCTTAACAGAAGGAGTTGGTATATTGCCTCAGCATAAACGGAAAATGAAAATAGTAGGAAGGGGCTAGACATATACATCCAAACTCAGATTAAGAAATCACATAAAATAGCTGGATATGCCACAGTGAAAAATACATCTTGTTTTTAAGCATTCACACTGTGCTCAGTGCTACAAAAATAAAGGTTTTCATTTACAGTATTTACAGAATGAACATAAAGTAGTGACCCTTCAAATAATGATGTCAGGGGAGTAATATCTAAGGGCATTTCTTGTTTCTTTGGGATGTGATTTCTTCCTCTCTCAAGAGATTTTGCAGCATTTTAGGCAATTGTATTGGTTGTGATTCTTCGATTATGTGGCATCCACTTTGGCTTCTTCACAATTTGCATCAGGGTATTGTACACAATTATTTATGGACAAAAATTGCTTACATAGAGCTGTAATAGCTCTTCAGTTTAATGTATGCTGCATACTCTAACACCATGGTATTTAAGCATATATGATAAGCACAGTTGTCTTAGGTTTAACTATATGGTTGGGAGCCCAGAGTCTGGTAACCTTTTGTCAATAATATTTTAATAGAGTGCACTATGAATGTGATCATAAATAAAATGCTGTAGATTGAAGGTACAGCATTATATTACTCCTAGGGGAATCCTGTGCCAAAGCATTAAAAATTCTGTGCACAATATTTTAAAATTCTGCATATTTTGTGAAAATAATATAATATAATCACACCAGTTTCAATTATTTTGGTAATTTATTTCAAAATACCTGTCAACAAGTATGTCTAACAATACAGACAACAACAAACATTCATGAAATGTTTTTCAACAAATAGATTCCTTACTAGGCATATTAATACAAAACTTGTAGTTCAAATGAATTATTACTCAAATACAGAAACGTATTGCACTCACCCCACAGGAGCAGTGAAAAGGCTTGGGGGAGAGGTAATGGAAGAGCTGAGGGAGAGGGAAGTAATTACAGAGGAGAAGCCTGGTAGTGAACCTGGAGGGTAGTTGGGTGTGGGTGGGAGAGGTATGGAACAGGGTTTTTTTTTGGGGGGGGTGTTAGAGAGTTGGGGATCCTCCCCCATGCAGATCCTGGCTGACCCCTAGCCTTTATCATTCAGTCAGGCACATCTGCCCCCACTTCCATGTGGCCCTGCACACACCCCCATCCCCATGTGACCCTGCACCCCCACTCAGCCATCCCTATGTGTCTCTGCACCCCTCCCACTGTCCCCATGTGTCCCTGTACCCCCACTTCCATTCAGCACCCACCACAGACTGTCTCCCTACTAGCCCTTCTGAATCCCAGTCTGTGAGCCCCCAGCAGCCCCATGTGCCCCCCCACACACATCCCATGCCTCCTCATCGGGCACTGTGAGGAATGCAGCCTCTTCCTTCTCCCTGGCTGGCTGCTCCTGACCAGGAGCAGCTGCCCTCTGTTCTGATGCCACAGCAGCCCCTAGTGGGCAAACGTTGTAACTTCAGCACCTCTCCAGAAGAATGTATTTTCTGCAGAGGAAAAATAGATTCGGTGGGGGACATGTATTCTGCCCAGGCACAGTGACACAGAATTCCCCCAGGAGTATTATATACTAGGATACATATTTTGATAACTATTTAGGACTAGTCACCTCTGAGGAGAGTGCCCTAACCACTGGATTATGGGATTTTCTGATGTGAGTCTCCTTCAAACTCTCCTATTTAACTGAATAATATTTAATTGGGCCAGAGAAAATTAAAATGACTATAGCCTAATCATAGAATATCAGGGTTGGAAGGGACCTCAGGAGGTCATCTAGTCCAACCCCCTGCTCAAAGCAGGACCAATCCCCAGTCAGATTTTTGCCCCAGATCCCTTTATGGCCCCCTCAAGGATTGAACTCACAAGCCTGGGTTTAGCAGGCCAATGCTCAAATCACTGAGCTATCCTTCCCCTAAGAGGTGGCAAATCCTTGTTCAAATCTTTCTCATCGAGCAGTGGAGGGGGGGACTATGAACTTGGGAGTCTCAACCCCAGGCAAGTATCCTAACCACTGGGCTAAATATTATAAGGGAGATCATTGTCTTCCTCCTCCTCCTCCCCCTCCCCCAAGTTGTGTGGGGATTTAGACAGGCTCAGATCAGGCCCTGCAATTAGGCAGCCCAATGCCTATCATTCCCAGGGTTTATGGATCATTAAAAAGACAGGTCCCAAACTCAAAGAGAAGGGTGTGATTTAGCACACACATCTCATTGACAACACTTATTAGATATGGAAGAGAGGCCAAGTTTTGGATCATGCGTGTAACATATCCTTTTACCCTCTCAAGTTGGACCCTCCAGCCATAGGATTGAAGCATAGCAGGGCAGCAGGACTACTCTTTAGTGAAACTAATCCACCACTTTTCACCACCAGTAAAAGTATTTATGAATCATTGTCTTATCAAAAGAAGTTCTTTAAATCAAAGTTTCTAGACACTCATGGAATTAACTAAAGCCATCAAAGTCATTGAATCATATTTACTGTACTACAAACAGCATATTAATCTGCTGAAAGATAAATCTGAGCAGCAAGTTCATTTTGTCTAGATGTACACTGCACTTTTAATAAAGAGCTGACCCATTTTCAGGACTGTCTTTTCATTATGGTAGAACTGAAAGCAAAGGCCTTAAAAGTGGTTAGAAAAGCATGGTGTAATAACTAAGATACCATTATCCTGTCCCTAGCAGCCATTAGATGTAAGCTTCCTAAAGCTAGAACAGCAAATTACTCATTTACTGTTACCTGAGCTGTGTAAAGAAGATTGAAATCTGGGCTATTAATGATCTCTTCATTCTGTTTGGGAGATTCTCTAAGAGATTGTGTGTAGCACAGATGCTGACTGTCTACATTACCTCCAGACATATAATAAATTGTAGAGGTGGAGTGTCACCTATTTTAGATGAAATGAAGCTGAAAAACTCCCATCTCTGTCTGAGAGCAGTTCTAAGGAAACAATTGTATTCTAGTAATCCAGATGCAACTTTGAGAGAAAATTATGGTTTTTTTGTAATATTTGCTTAAAGTAGCAAGTGATCTACATTACTAGGTAACTTAAATGAATTATTAATTGAAATTAAATAGAATTTCTTTTTACTAATTTATGGACTGAATAATTTCCCACAGCCAAACAAATCATGTATTCAAAACAAGAGTATCTGGCTGGTATTCTTCTGTTTTCTTTTGCTATGTCAGATGTGTTTTAATAATGGTTCAACTTTCATGGATAGCAAGGGGTCAAAATGCCCTCTAGCCAGCCACTAAAGGTAGCTTAATAAAGCATTGTGGTATCAGGGCCACTGGCTCCAACCTCCAATCTACAGGACTCTTAAAAACCAATATGTTCTAACCCACTGGTTCTCAAACAGATGTGTATCCCTGGGGGTACACAGAGGTCTTCCAGGGGGTACGTCAACTCATGTAGATATTTGCATAGTTTTACAACAGCATACATAAAAAGCACTTGTGAAATCAGTACAAACTAAAATTTCATACAGACAATGACTTATTTATACTGCTTTATATACTATACACTGAAATGTAAGTACAATATTTATATTCCAATTTATTTATTTTATAATTATATGGTAAAGTAAGTAATTTTCAGTAATAGTGTCATGTGACACTTTTGTATTTTTAATTTTGTAAACATAGTTTTTTTAAGTGAGGTGAAACTTGGGGGGATATGCAAGACAAATCAGACTCCTGAAAGGGGTACAGTAGTCTGGAAAGGTTGAGAGCTACTATTCTGGTGCTGGGGGCAGTGCACGGAGCCTCCTTGGCCGACCCTGCAGCTCCCATTGGTCACGGTTCCTGGCCAATGGGAGCTGCAGAGCCCGCCCTCAGGGCAGGGGCAGTGCGCCAAGCCTCCCTGGCTGCCCATTTACCTAGGGGCTGCAGTGACCTGGATGCCACTTCCCGGGAGCCATGGTAAATGCTGCCGGGACCCCCACACCCCAAACCCTCTCCTGCACCCCAACCCTCTGCCTCAGCCCGGAGACCCCTCCTGCACCCAAACTCCCTCCTGGAGCCTGCACCTCCCCCAACACCCCAACATCCTGCCCCAGCCCCCTCCTGCACCCCAATCCCCTCATCTCCTGCCCCACCCCAGAATCCACACCTCCAGCCAGAGCCCCCACCCCTGCACCCCAACCCCCTGTCCCATCCCAGAGCCTTCCCTGCACTCTGAATACCTCATTTCTGGCCCCACCCCAGAGCCCACACCCCCAGACCATACCCCATCCTGCACCCCAATCTCCTGCCCCAGCCTAGAGCCCTCTCCCACACCCCAAAACCCTCATCCCTGCCCCCCCCCCAGAGCCTGCATCCCCATCCGGAGCCCTCACTTCTCTGCCACACCCCAACCCCAGCTGATGAGTGAAGGTGCGGGAGAGCAAGCAATGGAGGGAGGGGAGTGGAGTGAGTGGGCCTCAGAGAAGGGGTGAGGCAGGGGTGTTCAGTTTTGTGCAATTAGAAAGTTGGCAATTCTAGAATGCGCATCTCCTCACGCTGCCTCTTCTACATCTTCTGAAAATGAAGCATGCAATGAGAGAGGGGAGCTTCATGGGTGTACTGTTTTCCTTAAGTTTCTTCGGGGTTAGAAGAAAGTAACTATTTCTATGCTACATCATCATGACAGGTAAGATAATACACTGCCTCCTCCACGTCTTCTGTATCCAGCTATGTTTCAGAACTTAAGGGTTTTTTTTAACTTTCAAAAAAAGTGATATTTACCCAGAAAACTAAGTTAACTTTTGCACTGATTTTCACTATTTTTTTTTTTAATTTTGTAATAAACTGGTAAATTCCTGGAAATTTTTAAAGATAAAGCCTGAAAACAAAGGGCTTTACCCATAGGCCATGGCAGGAAAGCCAAAAATCTGCCTTTAGTACACTACAGCACATTCTTTAAATCTGTCACTCACTGTGATAGCTGAGTACCTTACTCATTTAGAGAGAGGACCGTTTCAGTCTCTGCATTCCCTAGTCCTTGGGTATTTCCGTATTTATTTTTCTTTTTGTTTGACATCAAGCTGCCTGATTTTTATGCCTCAACACAGCAAAAGCAGAAAAGGAGTTAAACTCCTTTATGCTAAACTCATAGGCCAGGCTCAGAGCAGTTTGATCTGAGGCTTTCCAAACATTCCAGAAAACTTGAAATGGTGTTACCATATTCCCCAGAAAATGTATACTGCCTCCAAGTAGACAAATTGTAACCTCATTGGAAAGGTCAGATTTTGGCTTTTTATTTCCTGTCTTTAAAGGAACTACTGGAATAAAGGCCTTCCTTTTGTTTTGCAGAGACTTCAAATGTGTACAGAAAAGGAGACTGTTTTCTATTTATTGAAGTGAGCAGAACACTCTGGTAGCCTGGCCAAAATTCCCTTTCTGAACAATAAAGTTCTAGTGTCCAAAGCAGGTGCAGGAGCTACTTGATGGTTACAGAATTAATTAAATGGTGTTAATACATGAAGTATAAAGTGCTTTTAGACATGCTGTGTAAGAAAAGGAATTCTAGAAAGAAACTCATTTATGAAGAGACCCTTTCACTCAGAAGAAACCCATATTGTTTTATGGGCTGTTTATTGTCGTTTCTGGGAGAAAGTTACTCAGGACTATTCAGCAAACCTAGTTTACCAACTTTACTTGATCAGACTTTCAAGAGGCTGCTGAGTTGTAATTGCACACCAGCTACTAGGCACAAAGATGATCTAGATTTCAAACAGCTAAATCCCACCTTGGTTAGCTAAATTTGTGATAAGCAACAGAGGGTCCTGTGGCACCTTTGAGACTAACAGAGGTATTGGGAGCATAAGCTTTCGTGGGTAAGAACCTCACTTCTTCAGATGCAAGTAATGGAAATCTCCAGAGGCAGGTATCTCCATACTGATTTATACCCGCCTCTGGAGATTTCCATTACTTGCATCTGAAGAAGTGAGGTTCTTACCCACGAAAGCTTATGCTCCCAATACCTCTGTTAGTCTCAAAGGTGCCACAGGACCCTCTGTTGCTTATTACAGATTCAGACTAACACGGCTACCCCTCTGANGCCTCTGGAGATTTCCATTACTTGCATCTGAAGAAGTGAGGTTCTTACCCACGAAAGCTTATGCTCCCAATACTTCTGTTAGTCTCAAAGGTGCCACAGGACCCTCTGTTGCTTTTTACAGATTCAGACTAACACGGCTACCCCTCTGATACTAAATTTGTGATGGCTCACATGATTTCCTTTTGTTTGCTTCAGACAACTTTTACTACTTAATTAGAAATAGTTTTCATAACTACTATCCTACCTGTCATGATGATGAAGCATAGAATAGTTTCTTCTAACACCGAAGACACTTAAGGAAAACAGTACACCAATGAAGCTCCGCTCTCTCAATGCACGCTTCGTTGTAGTGTTTTTGCCTAAAACCTAGTTCCACTGCCAGACTTCCTACAACAGAGTTAAAGAAATGGCTCACAGCACAGATAGTCAATAATTATGTGTAAAGAGTCCTAGCTACCCTCTCCTGGAGCCTACTGAGTTATGCAAATATTTTACTTCCAACAGGAAAGCATTTCCCCAATAACTATTGCACGGTAGCCAAAGGGGCAGTGTGGGGTAGTAGAAGGCTTAATGGTCTAAGTTTATGTCTGTAATGCAGAAATTCTCTGGAATATTCCACTCCTGATGAGGTTGATTCAGTCCTTCATCTTTCTAAAGCAAATTAAAACTGAAAGTTGCTGAATTTCTTTGAGGGATCTGTTAACAGAATGAACATGAATGTCAATAGAAAGATAAGGTGGATGAAGTAATCTCTTTTATTGGACTGCTACCAGAGAAATTTCCCAGAGTCCATTTGGTTTCCCTACTTCCATTTTGAAGAAGCAAGAGTCACTCCACCACTGGAAGCCGCAGGTCACATGGTATTTCACCACTGAAAGTAGGTGAAAGGTCAGATGAGGTAATCATAACTGAGGTAAACAATGGCAGTGAGCACATGTGAAATGTTTGTAATGTTGGCACGCATTCAAAAAATGAGTTAATGTTGTCATGTGTTTAGGAATGTTTAGTACTGAGTATGTGTAGTCCAAAAGTAGGCCAAATGTCACATAAGAGAGTGTAAACAAGGTAACTGTAGGTTAAAGGTTGTGAAAATAGTAAACAATGATTGAAAGTTAATGGTCACGGAAGTGATGGACAATGATTGGAGAATAAAAATAGAATGAGCAGATACCCAGTGAAATCCTGAGACTAAAAATAGATAGTGGAAAAGAACTGACAGCTAGCATAATATAAAAGGCAGGTGATTAAAGGGTGGAGAAAGAAGCTAGGAGTCAGAAGTCAGGAGGAGAGAGAGAAGTAAGAGATAGCTCAGTGGTTTGAGCACTGGCCTACTAAACTCAGGGTTGTGAGTTCAATCCTTGAGGGGCCACTTAGGGATCTGGGGTAAAATCAGTACTTGGTCCTTCTAGTGAAGGCAGGGGGCTGGACTCGATGCCCTTTCAAGGTCCCTTCCAGTTCTAGGAGATATCTCCATTAATTTAATTTAATTCATCTTCTTCCTCATCTTGGTTGTCATCGCTTTCAGTGACAAAAGCACTTTTGAGACCATGATGCCAACATTTCTGTATCATTGACAGAGTGATCATTGACAGCTAGGCTGTCTCACCTAAGTTAAATACATCCAGCAAATTCAATTTCTTGATTACATCTGTTATGCTACTGTTGTCCTCAACAATTTTCTTTACTAAGGCTTTATGATAGTTCATTTTAAATGTGGCTAGAATGCCTTGATCGAAGGGGCTGTATTTTGGACGTCGTGTTCTTAGGAAGGTAGCTCACTTTTATCTTCCCGTCTTTGCCGGTTAAGGTCTCAACTGGGGGGTGGGCGGGACAGTTGTCAAGTAGGATCAATGCCTTTGGCTCCAGGTTTTGTCTGCCTAGGTGGCTGCGGACAGCTGGTACAAATATTTATTAAACCATTCCTCAAAAATATCCAGTGTCATCCAGACATTTTTTGAATGGCGATAAATGAATAAAAGCGAATCCATGTTCTTATGGTGGAAAGCCCTAGGTGACCTGGATTTGCCTATGCACAGAGGTTTAAGTTTATGTGAACCGGTTTTATTCACACAGAAGTATTGTCAGTCTCTCTTTTATCACCTTAAAACCTTCGGCCTTTTGTTCTTCGGTCCTAGAAGCAAGTGCTCTATCCGGCAGCATATGGTAACATAAGCCGGTTTCATCATCATTATAGATTTGCTCTGGAGCATAGCTACGCTCGATGATGATCTCTTGTAACTTTTTTCAGAGTAGCAGCCGTGTTAATCTGTATCCGCAAAAAGAACAGGAGTACTTGTGGCACCTTAGAGACTCTAATAAATTTGTTAGTCTCTAAGGTGCCACAAGTACTCCTGTTGTTTTCTTGTAACTTTAGCAGGTATTCGTCGCAAGCTTTTATATCTGCGGAGCGCGTCTCTCCTGAAATTGTGACTTGCCAAATGCCATGATGTTTTTTAAAATGATTAAGCCATCCACTGCTAGTTTTAAATTCGTTACCTTGATGTGCAGAAGCGTCCCCGCCTGAGTGTCTAAAATTGAGATCCTTCTTCAATTTCTCCGCTTGTTTCCTCATAATGTCACCAGAAATTGGCGTGCTGTCGGAGCGTTCTTGTGTAAACCACGTAAATACTGCTCTATCTAGTTGGTTATCCTGGGCAGTTTTTAGGTGCTTCCTTTCCAGGCCTTCACTTTCATCCAGTTTAATTAGCATTGATCATAATTTTTCCTCATCTTTGATCCACCCTCTTAAGATTGATTCCCCCACTCCTAGTTCTTTTGAGACCTTTGCTTGGCTCATTCCTGATTTCAGTCTGTCCAAAGCTTCCAATTTTTCTTTGACTGTCCATGACTTTCGTTTCCGTGGCTGTGAACTACTTGCCATCACATCAATGGTATTTTAATATTAATACTAACCATTGCTTAGTCTGTGCTGCACACAATTTAGAAACGAGATTAAAATAGGCAGGAGAGATGAGAACGCCTAATGAGACCATGGGCAGACAACATACGTTTACCCATGCCTTCTCATTGTTGCATATTCGTTCCACCACTTTGATACATGCACATTTGTACAGACAATGTACTGTATGTGTGTAATTTGATACAGCCACATTTTAAGAGCCGAGGCGCCAACCACGGATGGTTTTGTAACAACTTTAAACTGGCAAGGCAGCAGCAGGTTAGTCAACGATGAAGTTAGACTGAACTCTCCTTTTTGATAAATTAGTCATGATTATAAATACAAAAGCTGTTTTTATTATAACGTCTGTTGAAAATTAGCTACCACCTCGTACATGGTTTTGTTGTCTGCAAAATGAATTTAAACTTTCAATGGTTTTAAACTATCAACGGATTTAAACTGTCAGTGTTATAACTTTAATTAAGGCTTGCAGACAGACTGTTTTTTATGCAATGAAGATCAGAGTGAAAGTTTAAAAATGCTGTAAATGCACTCGGCTTTGTGTTTCGACTTTCGATCCAAGGCAGGCTTGTAAAAACATACATACTGAATATGTACGCGGTAATCATTAAATGTATAAACTGGGACTAAACAGAATAAAAGTATGTTGTAGATGAGACAGAAAACCATTTTTGCTTTACCGCGTTATATCTGAATACGTGTTATATCGGATTGTGTTATATCAGGATAGAGGTATATATTGCAGTGATGCTCTGTGTGTAAATAGTTTGTGACCATTACACAGGCATCAACTGAGACTGAAATAGAATAACTACTGTACTTCAACAACATTATTACAGGAGTTTTTAGGAGGGATGGGAAAAAAGTAACCAGTAAGTAGAATGTAACAGTGTGGACACTACTTTATTTAAAATAATGAATTTTCTAAAGTGATGGTAAATTCTAAAACAAGACTTCTAATAAATTCAGTGAAATACTGTCTTAAACTGAGCATTCCAGAATCTGGATATATCTTTAGATTTCCACCACTACATTAATACAGATATAATTCAAATAGAAGTCAAAAGTTTCATCTTCCATACCCTAGGACATTTATTTCTTCCACACATAAAACATACACATAATAGGTAGCTAAAATTTGTCCATTTTAGATTTACAAACCTCAAAATAATTTTTTTATTGGATTGTAGGGAACATAAGGAGCTCACATTATATTGCTAATAGAATCAGAAAATTGCATTTCTCTGCAGCCAAGTCTTATTGTTTAATAAACTAAATCAAATCCTCCAAGACATGCTGCCCAAAATCCAGGTGCTGCGTAAAATTGATGGGCTGGGACAATTTGTTGTGACCTATTCTTTGTCTCAGACTTTCTATCAGCCTTAGTGGCCATGCTGTAAATGAATTACTATGGTCTATGTGACCAGAACTGGAGAGGTCAAGGAGAGGTGAAGAGATCATGTACATACTGTAATTCACCTTCCCTTGAAAATCAACTGGCTTAGCTACAGTGTGTCCATTTTGGTAAAATACGTGGTACCTTTTCCCCAAGATAGGAATAAATTAGTGACTGAAAATGAATTATATTCTGCAGACCACATCTGATCTGCTTATTAATGGCTCGTACTCCCTCTGAGTTGCATCTTGGGTAAATAAAGTTGGGAGACCCTTGATTATGTAAGAGGGTTTTTTTAAACATATTATCCTGTATTTGTTAATTATGACTTTCTGATTGTACAAAGGCTTGAATTGAAAAAGCTAAGAAAGTTTTGTTAAAAAAAAAACAGGTTTAATGTGTTACAAAGTGGTAAGAAAGAAATTAGGAGCTACATTGTAGGATTATTCTTTGGCAGAGTAATGAAAAACGTCACATGGCTCAAAATGAAGCCAACTCAAAACTGTTTTCCTAAAGCAAAAATTAGTCAAGCTGCAGTGATATTATCCCAGCCATATCAGACTAGTGGTTGAAAGACTGACGATGCTGACTAAATGCACCTTCTTTATATTTCCAGTAGATGGCAGGTACAGTACTTCAAACTTTTAAACCTAACAAAATTTTCAATTTACTCATATTTTGTAAATACCGTATGCTTTAATCTAAGAATAAGTCTTGTTTATAACTCTGCCATCTCTAAAAAGGTGTTGCTTTATATTTAATATGTTATAATACAGACAGCTGTAGCAAAAGAATAAAGTTTGAGGTGTAATTATTAAAAATTGAAAAACAGACGTGATGAAGTTGTTAAAATGCTGAGGGCTTAATAGAAAGCCCATTGAAGTCATTAGAAAGACTCCCATGAATGGAGCTGGGCTTTTGTTCAAAATGGGATTGACCTAAAGCACATCTGATTTTAAAAGATAAAAAAATTCTCATCCTAAACTTATATCAGTTTGCAGCAATTTTTGTTTAATAATCTGCCATTTATATATAATTGCAACTGGGGCCTGGGGAAAGGAGCTGTGAAGGCTGACTAATCTAACTCCAACACAGACTGACATATAAAGGCCAAAGCTTTCAGTACCAGGTTTGTTCGGGTATACACAACCACCACATTATATATTTACAACATATTTACAAAAATTACATTAAAATATTAAGGTTGAAGAGTCAACTAGTCAAGAGTGAGGAATGCTAGAATTAAGACTGTCTGTACAACATTAATGCAATTCCCTTGTGCATATGCATTATGATACAGCCTTTAATTACATAATCACATATACCTCTACCCCGATATAATGCGATCCGATATAACATGAATTCAGATATAACATGGTAAAGCAGTGGTCTGGGGAGGGGCAGGGCTGCGCGCTCCAGCGGATCAAAGCAAGTTCAATATAACACGGTTTCACCTATAATGCAGTAAGATTTTTTGGCTCCCCAGGACAGCGTTATATCGGAGTAGAGGTGTACTATTTTTTCCTGTATCATGCAGTGGATGGATGGTGCTCAGTTAACCTGCAGCTATTTTATTTTATCTTCATTGTTAAGTGTGTGGCTCCATACCTTGTTGACTGCACACTACCCAAATCCTGCTCTGAAAACAGTATTATTCATTTCCTCACAGGTTTTTCCTGTGGTGCTCATCACGATAGTGCAGGGGTTGGCAACCTATGGCACGCATGCCAAACACAGCACGCAAGCCGATTTTGACTGGCACGCTGCTGCCTACCTCAATCCCGGCCCCCAGCCCCACTCAGCCCCCCCACCCACCGCTCTCCCTTGCGGGGGCAGGAGGAAGAAGCTTCCCTCCCCGCTTCTTCCCCCAATGTGGTGCTTTCGTGCCCCTCCTCCTCCCCCTCCCCCTCCCTCTCCCTGCGCCGATCAGCTGATGGCCCTTGCGAAGGGGAGGGGGAAGCGGAGCAGAGCCGAGCGGCAACATGCTCCCTGCTCCGTAGAAGAGGAAGAGAAGAGGTAGGGACGGAACCTTAGGGAAGGGGGTGGAACAGGGCATATCCCTTCCAGCCCACTGCCATGAGCCGCTGAGGACAGGGGGCTGGGAGCACCCCCATGAGACAAGCACCCCAGCCCTCTGCCCTGACCCCTAAACCCCCCCCACACACACCCAGCCTTCTGCCCTGCACCTCCACACACACCCAGCCCTCTGCCCTGACCCCTGAACCCCCGCACACCCAGCGTTCTGCCCTGCACCCCCCACACCCCTCCAGCCCTCTGCCCTCACCCCTGAACCCCCCTCCCAGGTCTGGGGTCCTGGCTGCCGGCCCCTTGCCAGCCGGCATCCTGGCCGCAGGCCCCGTTCAGCCCACTGTCGGCCTAGGTGAACAGACCCCAGGCTGGCAGCAGACAGAGCAGGCTGGTGGCGTAAGATCAGCATTTTAATTTAATTTTAAATGAAACTTCTTAAACATGTTGAAAACTTTGTTTACTTTATAGACAACAATAGTTTTGTTATATAATATAGACTTATAGAGAGAGACCTTCTAAAAAATGTTAAAATGTATTACCAGCACGCGAAACCTTAAATTAAAGTGAATAAATGAAGACTCGGCACACCACTTCTGAAAGGTTGCCTACCCCTGCTATAGTGTCTGCATGCTTTACAAGCATTAGTCTATCTCCTCACCTCACAGGGGAGGCATGGTGATATTATCCCCATATTGCAGAAGGGGACCTGAGACACAGAGAGTAAAATCAAGAGTATCCACAAGCTTTCGGTGTCCAAGCTGACACACTTACAAGCTAACTTTTCAGAGTACTTATCATTATATAATACCTTGCTGTTTTAGAGCACTTTATACGTTTAAAGCACAGCTCCCATTCACTTCAGTTGAAGTTATGCACATTCAGCATATCTGCAAGTCAGGCCCCAGGGTCTCAAACGGACTTTCTCATTCTCTGGGTACACACAGTTAGTGACCACCTCTGAAAAGTTGGTTTAAGTGATTTACTTAAAGTATAGGTTCTCAAACAGAGGGGTGTTAAACTTTCTAGGGGGACATGACCATGGGCACCCAAGATGGGTGGAGAGAGGGCAAAGGGCCATTGCCCCCAACTTTTTAAGACAGGGCTGCACTCAGGGTCTTTAACCATGAGACAATCCTTTCTCTTTCAGTAACCCCCTGCCTTATTGACGACATACCTCCGTATATCTGCAACAAATAAAACTGGTGTCCTAGAGACTACAGCCCTCCTTCACTACTCAACATTGATTCATCCCTAGAGTAGGCCCATCCTGTGCACAGTGGCTTGGCCCTCCAGTTGGGTGTCACAGTCAAAATGAACTCCTTCCAGCAAGAGTCCAACAGAACTGTCTATCTGCCCTCACCAGAGCCTTCAGCCTCAGCTCTGAGCCCTTTATATTCAGCCTTTCACTGAGGCTTCTGAACAAGCCTTGTCCCCTCCTCAGTATTTACACCACTTCACTGGTGGGAGAACCCAGGCCCAGCCACTACTTTAGGACTCAAACAGCTGGGTTTCACAGCCCTATGTTGTAGAAATTCAAATACCGGGGCTACCTATCTACCAACTAAAGCCTGAATAGAATGGCAGCCTATTAAAGACCTTACTCCAAAACCATTTACTTCCTCTAGGACAATATGTCATAATGGATGCTCCATTGGTTACTGAGCCTACTCTATTGCCAAATCATCTTGCCAGAGGTGAGTCCTGATTCTTGAGAGTTTCTCTTCTGATGTAGATGGCACTCATTCTGTTCATGACCCTATTACTCTGATGGATGCACTTGGTTCTCCATAAGACTTATTCTGAGGAGGTTTACCCTGACTATATTGTGACAGTTTGCCACACACACACCCCCTCCATTGAGCTGCCTGTTCCACCAACCTGGGCTCCCTTACACTGTCCTGCTGAGCCAGGCCCTCAAGCCTCCTACAGCACACAGAAGTAGGGACACCCCCAGCTGCAGAAAGATAGATACTAAGATCAGCTCTGCATGGGAAATCTCAGCTAAGGAACTGCCCAGCACTTAAGTGCACACCCCCTCTGGAATGTAAATCCAAAATTGTATTGTCTTCTGCTGCACAGAGAATTGTACAGCACAAGCTCGTAACATTTGTTCCCTCCATGTGGAAGAAGATCTGCTCAGCTTTTTGCCCCTCAGTTATGAATTCCACAAACTAGTTTTAGAGAAAACAAAAACAAGTTTATTAGCTACAAAAGACAGATTAAGTGATTAGAAGGGTTAGCAAACAGATCAAAGCAGATTAACTAGCAAATGAAACAAACACCCAAACTAAGCTTAATACACTAAAGAAACTGGTTACAAGTAGTAATTTCTCGCCCTAAATGTTGCTTTATGGCAGATTGCAGATGTTCTTGAAGACAAGCTGCTCTTGCTTGCAGCTTAAAACTCAAGGCATTTCTTTTGCAGGCCAGACACACCTTCCCAGCCTTTTCTCCCCCCCGCACCCCTTTGTCTTTATTTCTTAAATATTTCCAGCAGTCATCCTGGGTGGGGATTCGGTGAAGACAGACCCCTGATTAAGTCACTCCCTGGTCTTCAATAGAGTTTACATATGGCAGGAGTCCTTTGTTTTCCAGTGTAGAAAATACTGATATTCTATCATGGAGTCCAGTACCAGATGATGTGATCACATGACCCTGCAGTGTCAAAGCAGCCATGAGTCAGAGGTTGTCTGTGGCATCCCAGGAAAGCTTCTCAGGAAGGTGGGAGATTAGAATCTTCAAAGACCTATTATTCTTCCTAAAGGCCCATCAAATTGATTTCATTCTGCCTGGTGGATGTTCCCTAGGTGTAAACCCACTTGTAACTGATACATAATCAATATTCCTAACTTCAGATATGGAAATGATACATGCATACAAATGGGATAATCATATTCAGTAAATCAACCTTTCCAATGATCTCACATGACTCATCTTCCATAAAATACATTTTAGATATGCTATAATCATATTATAACAATATTTCTATGAAGAATATGGGGCATAGTGTCACATATATGTTTGTATCCTGGACCCTCAGATATGCCTTTTGAGTCTGTTATATTGTTACTTGAACCACACCAACTTGAAAGTTCAGCTGAAAAAACCTCCTTTAAAACCTGAGGTGTCCTCACTTTTACTTGAGCGAGATGTTTCCAGACTCTTGCATGGGCACACTTGAACATCTTGTAGGCAGGGACAGCTCACTGTTAATCTGGTAAAGTAGTTCAAGGCACCCAGGGGAACGAGTGATTCTGAGTTGGACCATTCCAAGCTGCACAACCCCACTGAAGATGAGAATTGTTAGAGCCAGAGGTCAGTAACCCTGGATCCTGATTAGACAATAAGACCACTTCATCTCTTCAGACTCAAGAAAAAATGTGAAATGTATACCCAATCATTATGCAAAAAAACACCCACACACAACTTTCTAGCTTACAGAACTTTTTCCGTAAGTGCGGATTTGCGTAAGTTGGGTTTGTGTGTCTGGGGAGCATCTGTACCTAGTCCTACCATGAGTGCAGGAAACTTGACTAGATGATCTCTTGAGGTCCCTTCCAGTCCTATGATTCTGCAGATTGGCATAGAGAAGGACTTGCTACACATTCATCAGTGCACTTGCATCACAATTGGATTGGAAACGGGAAGGACAAGAATAAGGCACTTTACAAAGAAGTGAACTTACTGAAGTATTGTGGCAAGAGACACAGCTAAAATAAAACATTGGGGATTTAACAAGGAATTTTAATAAGCATGACAATTTTCAAAAACTGCTAAGACTTTCAAAGCTTCAGGAATCTCCATGAATCACTGAAGGCATTTCTCACCAAGCCAACACAAATTAGTAAAATGATTAATTGACTATTAAGGGCATGAGGAACCAAAGATCTGACTGTGAGATGCATAAGAAACAAGACACAAACTCATGTGGTACAGATAGAACAAGTCTGACAAATTTTAAGACTGCACTAAAAAAGATAATTCAGTTTATGGAGACTAGAGAAAAACCTCCTGGTTTAAGCAATAGGCTTAGTTCTCTGGAATCTAATTAACCAATCTGACACTAACATCATTAGTCAAAAGAGTGACATGTAATTAACTCCAGATTCTTAAGACTCAAGAAAAAGTGTGAGAATAATTTTCCTGACATTCTAGTGACCTGAGATTGTAAATGCAGGGTATTTCCTTAAGGTTAAAGAAGGGATTGTAATGAAAGAGAGCAATGGATGACAAAAATTGAAACATAGAGAATTGAGAACAAGTGTTAATCATATGGAAAAGATTCTGTAGTTTGAGGCGGGGGAAGAGGTTTTTGATATTAGGATGAAGAAAGGAATAAGTACATTTTGATATAACTAGGTAATGGAAAGGACATTTGACTGAATCACCACATCAGGATGAATCCATCACCATAGAAGCAGCCTAGAAAAACATTCATGGGGAGATGGAATGTAGCTGACCCTTTTGTGGAACATGCATTGGTTTGACTGCCCCATCCCATGTAAGGAAAAACCACCCCAGGAAGTAGATGCTCCTGATAGGAAGAGTCTGGGAACAGCAGAGTCCAATTTAAAAAAAAAAAAAACATGGGAGGGGAGGTAACAAAAGAGACATTGAATTCTTGCTTCTGTAACATAGTATTACCTTAAGGGAGTTTTTTTTAAAAATGTGTTTTACATTAGAAATTTAGATCCTATCTCCACTGGAATGCTCTGACTAAAAGAGAAAAACAAATTACAATCTGCAAGTTTTGAATATAGCTAACCTATGTAAACTTGAGTTTCCCTTATGGTGGACCTCACCTCCACTCTTCAATCCCTCCACCTTCTGCTACATCCAGTGGTTGTGTCTCATCTTAACTGAGATCCTGGCCTGATCCTGTAATAAGGTCTGCTAGCACAGTAGGGTCCTAAGGAGGGAGATAGTGTGGGAATGTGTCCAACGGGATGTTTCTGATAAAATAATCAGCAAATAGTAAAGGTAACATCAACAGTTTTTATATTTCAGTGTTAATAACCCATTGTGATGGGACAGTTCACACTTCAGACCTATTGTTTCAAGTTGAGTGCAGTCAGGAAGATATCACTGCATCAGTTGACATTTAGGTCATGTTGTCAAGTCTACTTTTGCCACCATGAGGGCTAGATGTTCCCCCTCCCCCCCAATGAAAGCTGACATTCTAGAGGATAATTTTGCAATTAGGCTGAATGCTGAATGCTGTGGTTGGGGAAATACAGAAACAAGGCCCACACACACCCATCCACTCCCCCGCAGCAGTGTATTTGTAATACTAATACTAGGCATTAAATGTTAATATTTGAATTGGGAACTTAATATGCATTTAAAATATGTTAATGCCATGGGAAATAATTCCAATACCAATTATTTTGATTATTGGTTAATGGAAATTAGACTAAAAAGAGAATTATTAAATAAACACCAGTACAGGTAATGTTTAAGTCTTATGATACTTGTGTAATTGAAAGAAAAGAAGTATGAGTTTAAAGAGATTCTCCCCACCCCCCACCCCCGGGAAAGAAGAGCAGGCAAGAGTATGACAAAGATTTAGAATAAAGACAGTCTATGGCCCAAATTCTTCCTGTGGATGAGAGCAGGCACATACCATTGATAAAGATCTGCAACTGGCTCGCCTTTATTTTCATTTCTCTGAGGGCTTGTCTATGCTTAAAATGCTGCAACAGTGCAGGTGCACCACTGCAGCACTTCAGTGACAACGTGACCTACACCAATGGGAGAGGGTCTCTCCAAGAGGTGGTAGCTAGGTTGACAGGAGAATTCAACCATTGACCTAGCACTGTCTACACTGGGCATTAGGCTAGTTCAGTTCAATGGTGTTGCTCGGGGGTTTGGATTTTTCACACCCATGAGCCATGTAATTATACTGACTTATTTTCCTTGTGTAGACCAGGCCTTAATTCCTAGCCACCACCTCCCATAAAGTAAAACTATTGTATTACAATAAGGATGTAGGGACAAAGCAGGCCAAACAGGCAACTGTTAATCAGGGCACCCGGCAGACTGTGTAGTTACTCACTCTGTACATCTTCCAATGGTTAGATCTCTGTCAATTAACCGCTTCCTGAAAGCAATTAAACTTAAAGTAGAACAAACAATAGCATTAATACATCCCTGAGCAGCCTACCACATTGTCTTTGCAATGTATACATTAAAGTAGACAAGTTCCAGCTGCTCACAAGGACAAAGTAGGCTTCTGAGAGTTAATTTTTATCAAAATTAAAACTGTACAAACAGATGTTAAGTTTCAGCCATACTGTATAGCCACTGATGAAGATTTTAGAGACTTACTTAAATGAAAACTCCTATTTTCAAATAAAGAATGGTTACAACATATCACAGCCATCAGTACTCACTTGCTGAGAAGCACAGTTTGAGGCAAAAACTCTACTTTTTACAGGAAGCCTCCATTTGTGCCCAGGGAATATCTATAAGCAGATCACAGTTTCCTTATATCAGTGTTTCCCAAACTTGGGACGCCGCTTGTGTAGGGAAAGCCCCTGGCAGGCCGGGCCAGTTTGTTTACCTGCCGCTTCCGCAGGTCCAGCCGATCGTGGCTCCCACTGGCCGTGGTTCACTGCTCCAGGCCAATGGGAGCTGCGGGAAGCGGCACGGGCCGAGGGACGTACTGGCCGCTGCTTCCAGCTGCTCCCATTGCCCTGGAGCAGTGAACCATGGCCAGAACTGCAGACGCGGCAGGTAAACAAACCAACCCGGCCCGCCAGGGGCTTTCCCTATACACGCGGTGTCCCAAGTTTGGGAAACACTGCCTTATATGCATTTCTTACTGCAAATTTCTGAGTGAATTTTAGCTAATTGTTTTTAAACTATTGATTGATCACAAATAGCTCTCTGTACTTGCAATTTAAGCTTATTTAATTGTGATTGGTCAAATAAGCCACATGGTGGTGTTTTTATTCCCTAATTGTATGAATGCATCATCATTTCTGGCACAAATATTTTGTCATGTAAATGTATTTGACCTTGAAATTCATTTTCAGCATGTATTTGTGTCACTAAAACCAGATCACTTGAATGTTTGTGAAAAGGAAACATAATCAGCATGGATATGGGGGAAGTCACTAAAGAAAAGTAACATTTATGAAATATTTTTTGCACTGCTTGCCAACTTATATTAATTAACATTAATTTAGTGCTTTGAACAAATGCCAAGTCTTAATAAAATGAAAAAAACTTAAAACCAGTGAAAGGACCATTGTAAAGTCAAAAGCAGGAGCAATAGGGTATATCTAGTTAACACTTCAAAAAATCATTTGCAAAATATTAATAGAACTCCTCTCTATTATTTAAAGACAAATTTGTAGGGGAGTCTTGACTGATATCATGGGATTCCTTTGCTGCCAAACATGCAGTGTGCTATTCTTCAAATGAATAAGAAAAGCAGTCACAGCTTTTTTTCCTCATGAAACACTGTATTTACAACAGCAGAACTCTGTCTCCAACAGAATGAACTTCTTGACAAAGTTCTGGCAGAAGTGTTGAACATCTATCTTAATGAATGGTAATCTAAGTTTCTCATGAGGCACTCAGAGTGTTGACTGTAGGATTTATAGTTTATATCTGTTCCATTATAGTAAAGATAAAGATTTAATTTAATCCAATGTAACATCTGAAGATTTAAATACACAAGAGTCAGGAACTTCACAATTATAGTTCTTATAGCAACTGGCACGGAGACCCTTTACACAGATGTAATATCTTGTTACTGTAGAACTTTGGTCTGTGCAATGGAGCTGAACAACAGTTGCTGTGGGAAACATACATTTAAATTTCCTGACTTTTGCACAGTTCAACTGTCATCTTGCACTAAAGTAAATATTTGCACTACATATAACACTTAGCATTTTGCATTGTATTGCTTTTGGGGGTTTTTTGTTTTAAAAAGATGCTTTTGCATTTGAAAGAATGTATGTGATCTAGAAACCACAGATTCAGTTGAATGAGCTGACGTATTTATTTAAATATGTTAATAGGCATTGCTTACAAATTCTAGGTTGAATGTCCTATGTATAGAGAAATTCCCCAAAGTGTGGCATGCTCAAATTTAAATCTGAAGGCTGTATGAAGAAAATAGAAAAGCTGCCTGACCACCTGCCTCCATTCTTTCCTCCCAGTAACCCCAAAGTACCTCTTAGTCCAGTTTTAGACCTATCAAGTTTATCTTTGCTCACTCTGCAGGTGTAGCATGTTCCTGGACTATAGGGCTCTATGTCCATGAAACAAACTGAATGTGCTTGCCTATTCCAATTGACATTGAATGAGACGTTTATGCTGAGAAACAGCTAGCAAGGATGCATGGATGAAACCAGATCATTCATAATGGAAAAGTTGTGACATTCAATCACCTAAGTTAGGTCAAAGTTATAGAGGCCAATTTTCTCATGATCCTCTGAGTCCAGTGACCACAGTTACAGTTAATATGGACCCAGCAGGAAATGCCTAACTGTACCATCCCTGATTTTAATATGAAGATTTTCAGATAAAAGCCTGCTCTATGCTACATCTATTGGGATGTGACCATCTCAGTGCATTAAGAAAGGGGAGGAGAAAAGTCACATGCATGGTCTGGCTTTTCTAATACTTGTAAATTTATTCAGAGATAAAATTTCTTCAAACTTGGCAGATTTATTGAAGATTGAGAACATGGCTGTCTAAGTATTTGTAATGGCCTTTCCACATTGGTATGAGCACTCAAATCTAAATCTGAAGAAGCAGTTGGGATTATCCACCCACACACAAATACCATTTAAGGAATTTTTTGTTTTGTTTTGTAAGTACACACCTTTTCTCCACATAGGAAGCATGGTGCAGCAGTTAGTCTGGGACTGTGCTACTCTGGGTTCAGTTTCCTGTGTGATGTTGAGCAAGTCAGTTAGGCCTAGATCTACAAATGTATTTAGGCATTTAAATCCCAGATGTGCTATGGTGAACCACAAACCCCTGCGTGCCTAAACTCACCTAGCACCTACATTTCTGCTGTAAACATTCTCTAGGTACTTACGTTTCATCCTTTGAGTATATGCACCACTGCCTCAGGCATAATATCTCATGCCTAAACCCCAGCATAATCCTCAAACCAGGTGAAGAAGATAGACATTCCTCCCCCTACTCCCCATCTTGCCTGTAGGCCCACTCTGGGATGGGTGCGCTTAGCAGGTATCAGCTGTCTTCCCTCCCCACCCCACCCCACCCCCCAAACTCCATTGCTTGTTAGTTGAGGGTCAAATAGGTTTTGTCTTCCAGATTTCATATTAAACTTACAGTATGTATTTATAATGCCTTCTCTCTCACATCTATAGTACCAGTCTAAGGCCATTAGATCATCTAGTCTGACCTCCTGTACAATATGCACTATAGAATGTCACCCAGTTAGTATACACCTCTGTTGAGCCCAACAGCTCATGATTGACTAAAACATATATTCCAGAAAAGCATCCAATCTTAATTTGAAAACCAAGATGGAGAACCCACCATTTCCCTTGGTAGTTTATTGAATAGATACTCTCTACTCACTGTTAAAGATTTGAGCTTTATTTCTAATTTGAATCTGTTTGGCTTTAACTTCCATAACTGATTTGTTATGCTTTTTCTGCTAAACTAAAAAGTTAGTTTGTAGCTGTGTAACAGGGTCAGCACCCCACCTCTTATGTGTGCCCCCTTTTCTCTGGCCAATAGGGCCTGAAAACACAGTTCTTTTCATGGGGGAGGGCACCCACCTCTTGTGGATGGCCCCCTTACCTTTCTCTCAGTTAGGTGTGAGCCTGCTTTTCTGTCTTGGTCTTACATCAGGATGGCACCTGCCTCTCACCAGCACTCTTCCCCCCCAGGTGCTGGTTCTCTTGGCTGGTCTTTGGCAACTCAGCCCTCCGGCCGAGCCACACATGCTGTTCCCCCCTTCCAGGATATACAGTTCCAAGTTCTTATCACAGCCCTGGTATGGGGCCACAGCTCTTAGGCTTCTTCCCAGTGGCAAGAAGGCACTGCCTTCTTCAACCACCCAGCTGGGGCACATCTCAGTACCCACAGCTGGTGGTATTTCAGCTGGCCTTAGTCTTCAATCAGTCCAGCAGGGCACATCCAGTACCCTCACTGCCCTGGCCAGGTTTTGTGCTCAGTCCCCCTGGGCTTCAGCCTACCCACACTGACTTTCAGATGGTCATAGAATCATAGAATATCAGGGTTGGAAGGTGTGACAATGCGGTTCTGGCGGAACCCAACTGAGAGTGCCAACTCAGGACAAATTGCTCAAATAGGGCAGTTACAGCCCAAGGCTGGGTTTTTTTCCACCTCTAAGGCAAACCAAACCAGCCAGACTAGGAGGACTTCGGTCTCACCCCACTGGCTAACCGCAAGTCTCACAAGCAATCTCCTTAGACACTCCAGTTTCCCAGTATTCCCACCAGCGCCACTCGTTATGGGGACAAATGGTTATGAAAACCAATACCCCAGTAAAAAAAAAAAGGTTCTCCTGATCCCAAAGGACCAAGCCCCAGACCCAGGTCAATATACAAATCAGATCTTACCCACAAATCACGCTGTTGCCAATCCTTCAGAATCTAAAATCTAAAGGTTTATTCATAAAAGGAAAAAGATAGAGATGAGAGTTAGAATTGGTTAAATGGAATCAATTACATTACATGGAGCAGATGCGGTTGTACCTCAGTGCTTGGCTGCAGACGATGGATCGTGTGGTGTGTCCGGGATGGAAGCTGGAGGCATGAAGGTAGGCATAGTGGTCTGTGGGTTTTTGGTATATGGTGGTGTTAACGTGGCCATCACTTATTTGTACTGTGGTGTCTAGGAAGTGGACCTCCCATGTAGATTGGTCCAGGTTGAGGTTGATGGTGGGGTGGAAGCTGTTGAAATCATGGTGGAATTCTTCCAGAGTCTTCTTCCCAAGTGTCCAGATGATGAAGATGTCATCAATGTAGCGTAGGTAGAGGAGGGGCATGAGTGGACAAGAGCTGAGGAAGCGTTGTTCCAGGTCAGCCATAAAAATGTTGGCATATTGTGGGGCCATGCGGGTGCCCATGGCGATGCCACTGGTCTGGAGGTATATATTGTCACCAAAATTTGAAATAGTTGTGCGTGAGGATAAAGTCACAGAGCTCAGCAACAAGTTGTGCTGTGTCATCATCAGGGATACTGTTCCTGATAGCTTGTATTCCATCTGTGTGTGGGATGTTTGTGTAGAGAGCCTCCACATCCATGGTGGCTAGGATGGTGTTTTCTGGGAGATCACCAATGCATTGTAGTTTTCTCAGAATATGTGAGGCTGGATATCCCTGATATGTGAACTCCAGCCCAGCTGTGACTGATAGGCCAGACGGCCTATGCCCCAGTCCCTTACAATCACTGATTAAGTTTGCAGAAGAGACAAATTGGAGGAAGTGACAAATAATGAAGAGAACGGGTCACTGTTTCAGAGTGATCTGAATTGCTTAGTAAAGTGGGTGCAAGCAAACAATATGTGCTTTAAGATGGCTAAATATATACATTGAGGAATGTAGGCCATGCTTACAGTCTGGGGGACACTGTCCTGGGAAGTCGTGACTCCTGAAAAAGGTTTGGGGGTTGTAGCTAAACATGAGGACACAGTGTGATGCTGTGACCAAAAGAACTAGTGTGATCCTGAGATACATAAACAGGGAATCTTGAGTAGGAGTAGAGAGATTATGATATCTCTATATTTGGCACCGGTGTGACTACTGCTGGGGAACTGTATCCAGTTCTGGTACCCACAATTCAAGAAGGATATTGAGAAATTGGAGAGGGTTCAGAGAAGAGTCACAACAGTGATTAAACATGTCTTATGGTGATAGGCTGAAAGAGTTCAATCTATTTAGCTTAACAAAGAGAAGGTTAAGGGGTGATTTGATTACTGGGTCTAAGTACCTACATGGGGAACACATATTTAATAATGGGCTCTGCAATCTAGCAGAGAGAGAGAGAAAATGTTCTAATGACTGGAAGATGAAGCTAGAAAAGTTCAGACTGTAAACAGTGTACATTTTTAACAATGAGTTATTGGAACAATTTTGCTAAGGGTCATGGCAGATTCTCCATCATTGACAATAAGAAAAAATATCCAATATCGATTTTAAAAAATTCTGGAGGAATTATTTTGGGGGAGTTCTTTATGGCCTGTGTTATACAGGAGTCAGACTAGATGATCACAATGGTCATTTCTGGCCTTGGAATCTATGAATCTTGTTGCTCCTATTGGCATCTGGCAGAGGGATTATACATATTTGAATAAGGAAAATACCACCTAATTTTCTGCTCTTAAATTTGAAGCGTGAATTAAATGAAAGCATTATTCAAGGTTCATTCACTTTGTTTTTATTTCCTTGAGCAGTATTCAGTAACAAATTATTTTGTACTGCTGTTGTATTTGCTGCTTACAGGAATGGGAGCTTTGATTCCAGTGTGTGTTTAGCCAGTGAGGTGATCCTAAATAAACACAATTCAATCTGTAAGAATGAACACTTTACTTATTTGCATGGAGTATATGGAACTCATAATGTATGTCTGTGTTGCAGGCTTTCTGCATGCTGTGCCATTCATCTCGGCCCAGATCCCTTTAATCCACACTCAATGCCTTCAAGCTTTCCTAGGCAAATACAGTTCCTGAGCTGGTGTGCCCATCTGGGGGTATGGAGCAGAGCAGGTGTTGAACTGTGACCTTACCTCCCCACTCACTTTGCAGAGTTGCAAATGTGCAGGTACCTGGGCTCCACTGCCAGTCCCACAATTCCCTGAACATGTATCTTCCTTCCCTTCTTCCTATACACTTCCCACTCGCCCTCTGTGTAGTTGAAGCTATCTTGTCCTTTAAAAAACCCTGCAAAATACCTTCGAAAGACAAGCCTGGGAGCTTAAATTCCTAACTCCGCTAGACACTAAAAATCATGGTCTCAACAGAGACTAGTTTTATGACTCATAACTAAAATTTGTAACCTATTAACCCTCTTTTGTCCTATAACTACAGAGACGTTAATCTCCCATTTCATTGTTGGTGGTTTCTTGCAACATTTTAAGCGTAAGCGGTTTACAATCTGTCCCACCTTGTATTTATTTGGTCCAGTAGAAGATATTACCTCACCCACCTTGTATTTCTGGAAGTTATCTGGCAGAGGAGTGAAGTTCTGTAACAGCCTTCCAAGGGGAGTAGTAAAGGCAAAAAAACCCTAACTGGCTTCAAGACTGAGCTTGGTGTGTTTTTTGTTTGTTTTGTGGGGGAGATTGTATGATAGGACTGCCTACAATGGCATGTAGCCAGTCTGTGATGGCTAGCAGCAAATATCTCCAACAGCTTGTGATGGGATACTAGATGAGGAGGACTCAGTTATTACAGAGACTTTTTCCCAGGTGTCTGGCTGGTGGGTCATGCCCCCATGCTCAGGGTCCAACCAATCGCCATATGTGGATTCAGGAAAAAATTTCCTGACCTTCAGATTGGCAGAGACCCTGAGGGTTTTTCACCTTCTGCTGCAGCATGGGTCATGGGTCATTTGTAGGTTTAAACTACAGTAACTCCTTAAAGTTGTCCTGATTAATGTTTCATTGTTACGTTGATGATCAATTAGGGGAACATGCTCATATAAAGTTGTGCAATGCTCCCTTAGAACGTTGTTTGGCAGCTGCCTGCTTTGTCCACTGCTTGCAGAAAGAGCAGCCTGTTGGAGCTAACTGGTGGGGGCTTGGAACCAGGGTGGACCAGCAGCCCCGCATCAGCTCCCCGCTACTCTAAGTTCCCTGTGTGGCAGCTGCCCAGCAGGCTATCAATTGAAGGCAGTTCAGCTGTCCCTTCCCTGCCGTGTGCTGCTCCTGCCCTCTGCCTTGCATCTGCTCCTGGGAGCCTCTTGCTTGCTGTGTAAGGTGGTGGTTGAAGAGGGGTGCTAATGTCAGGGTGTCCCCCCAGGGTGTCAGAGCTGCTCCCTGCTCCTTTACCCTATCCGGAGAGGGGACACGACAGAGCTCAGGACAGAGGGAGCTTGCTGGCAGCAGCTGTTGTCTCAACTTGCTGATCAACTTAAAAAGGCAGTGTACTTAGAGTGGGGTCAGCATACTTAAAGGGGCAATGCAGTCTCTCTCTCTCTTTCACCCACACACTGTGTGCGTCTCTGTCTCTCTCTGCCATGCTGTCTCCCCTCCCTCCATTTGTGCAGCCTTGTGGAGTGTGAGGCTACATTAACAACAATGTGTTAACCCTTGAGGGCTCAGCCGAGTGCTAGTTCATCATTTAGCAGTAAGGCATTCCCTGGGAAATGACCCCCCCATCTTCCACCCTCTGACTCCACCACCTCAACCAAGCTACACAATCATCATTGCTGTGTACAGTTTTAAATTATTTAAAATGTATACTATGTATATATATTCTTTTGTCTGGCAAAAAAAAAATTCCCTGGAACCTAACCCCCCCATTTACATTAATTCTTATGGGGAAATTGGATTCGCTTCACATCGTTTTGCTTAAAGTAGCATTTTTCAGGAACGTAACTACAACATTAAGCGAGGACTTACTGTAGTGTAAATGATGGATTCACTGTAAGTGGAAGTCTTTAAACCATGATTTGAGGACTTCAGTAACTCAGCCAGAGATTATGGGTCTATTACAGGAATGGGTGGGTGAGATTCTGTAGTCTGCAAGATGCAGGAGGTCAGACTAGATGATTATGATAGTCCCTTCTGACCTTAGGGTGAGTCTATTTCAATGTTCATTTCTCACACAGCCTGCTTCAGTTTCTGGACAGCTCAGTCAGTCCTGTTCTTCCAAACGGCAACCTAATGTGGTGCTAGCTAGCTGGAGGAGCACACCAGGATTCTAGTTAACGTTTGGTGGAGTATTCCAAGTATCATGATTTTACCTGCAGGTCTAGGAACATCCACCAGGATATGGGCTGTCCTGCCTAATGGCTAGACCAGGTGTCAGCAATTGGAGCCAGGGATCATGGCTGAAATCAGAGGGCACACACAAGAGCCAAGTGTCAGAACCCCTGAGTCAGAGACCAGATGGCAGAGCGCAGGGTAAGAGCCAAAGTCACATGTTATGAATTGAAGCCAAGGGTCGTGACTAGGTTGCCTGGAGCGATACAAGGCAGGAACAGGGCTGGGAACGAGAAGGCATAGGAGCTATTGCAGCCATGAGCAAATGTTGATGAGATGGTTGTGGTCAATCCTACAGCCCTACCTGAACACCCAGGGTTGATCAGAAAACAGCTGACAAGCTTCGTTTGTTTGTTTAAAACAAACAAACACATCTGTCAAGGCTGTATCCCCACTTTGAACTTTAGGGTACAAATGTGGGGGCCTGCATGAAGACTTCTAAGCTTAACTACCCGCTTAGTTCTGGTCCTCTGCCACCATTCCCAAAGCTAATTCCCTTCCCTGGGAAGCCTTGAGAAACCTTTCACCAATTTCCTGGTGAATATAGATCCAACCCCCTTGGATCTAAAAACAAGGAAAGACCAATCAGGTTCTTAAAAAGAAGGTTTTTAATTAAAGAAAAAGGTAAAAATCATCTCTGTAAAATCAGTATGGAAAATAACTTTACAGGATAATCAAACTTAAAGAGCTCAGAGGACCCCCCTCTAGTCTCAGGTTCAAAGTACAGCAAACAAAGATAAACACTCTAGTAAAAGGTACATTTACAAGTTGAGAAAACAAAGTAAAACTAAGATGCCTTGCCTGGCTTTTTACTTACAAGTTTGAAATATGAGAGACTTGTTTAGAAAGATGGGGAGAACCTGGATTGATGTCTGGTCCCTCTCAGTCCCAAGAGCGAACGAACTCCCAAACAAAGAGCACAAACAATAGCCTCCCCTCCCCCCCACAAGATTTGAAAGTATTTTGTCCCCTTATTGGTCCTTTGGGTCAGATGCCAGCAAGGTTACCTGAGCTTCTTAACCCTTTACAGGGAAAAGGATTTTGGAGTCTCTGGCCAGGAGGGATTTTATAGTACTGTACGCAGGACAGCTGTTACACCCTTCCCTTTATAGTTATGACAACATCTTAGCCTACACTAGGTGCAAATGGTGTTGAAAAAAGTGTTAATTAAAATGATTCCTGAACACCTACCTGAAACTAAGGATTGACCACAACCAACCAATACCTTTTCAAACACCCCTGCCTTTGTCTAAGGTGCTAAGTGGTGTTCAAAAACATTAAGTACATTAGCTAACAGTTAGTAATTGTAGTGTTGTAGCCATGTTGGTCTCAGGACAATAGAGACAAGGTGGGTGAAGTAATATTTAATTTTGGATCAACTTCTGTTGGAGAGAGAGAGACTTTCAATCTTACAGGGAGCTATTCTTTAGGGCTGGGGTTTTCCGAGACCCGAAGAGCTCTGTGTAAGATTGAAAGTTAATCTCTCACCAACAGAAGTTGGTCCAAATCAAAAATTCATTTGGTAAACACACTTCATTTTTCTTGTCCATAGATAGCCACTGGGTCAGCAGAATTTGCTCACGTGATAACAGGGCAGGTCAACAGGGGAACCCTGCATCCTTGTGCAGAGTCATAAATCCTGCCACTCTGCTATGACCGGATGTGTGGTACCATAGAAGGTTAATGGCCTTTCCAGAGACATCTGGCTCATTATCAGTTTTTCAGTGCTTAAAACTAGTAAAGTTAGGCTATGTCTACACTAGAGAGCTTACAGCAGCACAGCTTCACTGATACCACTGTAAGCTCTCTAGTGTAGCTGCTCTAAACTGATTGACAGGAGAGATATCTCCTGTCAACAATTAATCTACCTCTAACAAGTGGCGGTAGCTATGTTGGTGAGAGAAGCTCTCCTGCTGCCATGATGTTCTCCACACCAGCGCTTATGTCAGTGTAACTTATGTTGGTTGGGGGTGGGGTGGGGCGGTTTATTCGCACCCCTGAGCAACATAAGTTATACTGACATAAGTGGTAGTGTAGACATAGCCTAAGGGCTGGTCTACACTGGGGGTGGGGGGCTGTGTCAATGTAAGATATGCAACTTCAGCTACGGGAATAGCATAGCTGAAGTCGACATATCTTATTTCGACTTACTTCGGGTCCTCACAGCGTGGGACCGACGGCCGCGGCTCCCCCATCGACTCCACTACCACCGCTCGTCCTGGTGGAGTTCCAGAGTCGACGGGAGCGCATTCGGGGAATCGATATATCGCGTCTAGACGAGACATGATATATCAATCCCTGATATACTGCCAATTCAGCGGATAATCTGGACGTACCCTAAAAGTAATAGATGACTCTTCCTGATGGGTAGTTAGCAGCTGACACCTCTTCCCCCAGACTGTGTGGGAGTATAGGGATAGTATAACAATACACTCCACCAGCTCCCCAATGTCAAAAACATGCATAAATTAACTCTACGTCAGCCAGGAACTGAACTTGCAGTGTTCTAATCCCTGGCACCAGAACTCTGGTTCTTTATTGAATCTTTACATCATTTTATGTGGAACAGACAGGAGCTCATTGGCACTAACCAACCAAAGAGATATTTGCACTAAGTGATAGAATCACAGTGCAGTGACTGTTTCCTTAGATAACTTCCTTACATCTATGATTCTGAATCCTTCACACACCATCAAATGTCACTTACGGCAGAAACACAGCTCCACCATTGCTATTTATTGTGGGCCACTCTTTGCATAGCCTCTACAGTATTAAGTCCCATAAGTTTTCCCTCTGTGAGTAGTGTTCAGAGGGATTCTTTCAGTCTGCCCCTTTTGTATGTTCTCCATCTGCCCAGCAGCATGTCTGCCATGGCAGGTGCTCTGGCTTCATTCTTAACACATGCCCCAAACAATTGATTCAAATAACTATATAATCATCCCAGTATCAAGTTACAATACTAATACAGTTGTACTTGCACACACCTTTTTAACTACATGAAAATCAGATTTGTAGCCTTAGAAGGAGTGAAAGGGGAGTCTGAATAGTACCATAGAGTGTAGATGAACAAAGTTTGCACATAGGCTGTATTTATATGTATTAATAAATGAATATATGAAAATATATACAAATATGCTGTATAATGTTTTCAAGATCTGTTATGTTCCAAGCTGCTTTCAACTAAAATATGGTACAATCTAATTGTTTTCAGTAAAGTATATATACACTCTAACTGAATCACTGTGTACCATATTAAAAAGAAAAATCTGAAAATGTACTGTATATACTAACTGCTTGCTGAGAATGTACTGCAGCTGAATTGTTAGAATCCCATAACAATCATTTTTGAGGCAGAAACAACTACTATTATTAAGTCTGCCTGTAATACTTAGAAACTGCAGGTCACTTTAGCCCACCATTCTCTAGGACTGGATTACAGTGACATTTGTGAGTCTGTATTGTGATATGGTACAATATAAGAAGTAGGGAATTTGTCAGCATGGGTACTTGATATTGAATAGGCTATTTAGAAATGGTCTGAGAATGGCGTTCAGAAAGTTCTGGACAAATCATATGGTTCTTTACTCCAAAGTAAAATGGGTGCTTCATTTTCAGTGCCTTCAGTAGGAGGAGGAGTTGCCGTGATGACTGGGAGATCGCTCAGCAACATTCTGTGAGAATTCATTGAGAATTCTCACTTAACAGAATGGGACGCATGAAGGCTGCCATCTTCCACTCCCACTTCCAATTCAATTAAACCCCAACATACCTTGGAGTGAACTACCACAACATTCTCATCTTCCATGATTACCAAGGCCACTTGGAGTTAGGGTTAGGTTTCTTATGAGTAAGGCTCCCTGACTTAGACATAGGGTTCCTATGGGTAGACCACAGGGAGTTAGGGTTACGTTCCTAAGGGCAGGGCTCCCCACCCTAGGCTTAGGGTTCTAATATGTAGGCCACTTGGAGTTAGGGATGGGAGTACCAAAGGGTAGGGCTCCCTGCCCTATGGTAAGGGTACTGTAGCACAGCCGACTCATCCCTGCGGCACCTCCTGCTGGTCATCCTCAGGAATTAGCTCTTCAACCCAGGAGCACCCTCTGCAGGCTGGTGATCTGCTTGCCATGGACCCCAGTGCCCTTATGTCAGGGTTCTGCCTCCTGCAGTACCCTACAGTCTTACTGGGTTTCCCCACCCCAGGGGAACCCCCACATCACCTGAGTCATGGCTACTTCCAGTCTCTGTTTAGCTCCCGTGCCCTGGGACGAACTGCAGTCTATCAGCCGATCATCACAGGCAACAAGGGGTTTGGACTGGCTGCCTTTACCCACCCTCCGGCTGCCCCTCAGCAAGCCCAATACCTAGGAGGCCTAGAACTAGGCCCTGCAGCCTAGGGAGTTGCTGGTCTAGGGCTTCCCAGCTCCTAAGGCCTTTCCCCAGACCTGCCTCCCTCTAGGTCCCCTGGGTGAGTTCCCCAGCAGCCAGGCCTATCTCCCTTTCAAGTCAGAGTGAGACTGCTCCCTCTGGCTTCCCTGGCCTTCTAATCAGGCCTATTGCTCAGTTTGGGGCATGGCCCCAGCTGCAGCCACTTCAGACAATCAGCCAGGGTTTTGCTCCCTTTCGCAGCCCCAGCTCTCTACAGGGCTTTTCCAACCCCTTCCGGGCTGGAGTGGGTGTTCGCCCCGCTACAGGTACCCCTGGGTAGGTCTCCCTGTGCTATAGTTAGGGTTCCTATGGTTTAGCCACTTGGAGTTAGGGTTAGGGTTCCTATGGGTAGGACTCCATGGCCTAGGGTTAGGGCTTCTATGGGTATGGCTCCCTGTTTTAGGCGTAGGGTTCCTATGGGTAGACCACTTAGAGTTAGGATTGCAGTTTCTATGGGTATGGCTCTCTGCCCTATGCTTAGGGTTTCTTTGGGCTTATCCCTTAGAGATAGGGTTAAGCTCCCTATGGATAGGGCTCTCCCCCTCCCCCCACAAGTCTAGGGTTCCTGTGGGTAGGTAATTTGGAGTTAGGGTTAGGGTTCCGATGGGCAGGGCTCCCCACCCTAGGGTAGGGTTCCCATAGGTACGAATCCCTGCCCTAGAGTTACAGATCCTAAGGATCGGGCTCCCTGCCCTACAGTTAGGGTACCTATGGGTAGGCCTCCTCACACTACAGTTAGGGTTCCTATGGTTAACATACTTGGAGTTAGGATTAGGATCCCTATAGGTAGGCCATTTGGAATTAGGGTTTGGGTTCCTATGGGTAGGACTACATGGCCTAGGTTTAAGGTTCCTCTGGGTAGGCCAGTTGGATTTAGGAGTACGGTCACCTGGAATTAGGGTTGGGGTAGCAAAGAATAGTGCTTCCTGCTCTAGTTATAGGATTTCTATGGATAGGGCTCCCCTCGCTAGGGTTAGGGTTCCTATTGGGAGGCCAATAGGAATTGGATTTGGGTTCCTATGGGTAGGACTGCCCACCCTAGGGTTAGGGTTCCTAGGACTAGGCCACTTGGTGTTAGAGTGAGGCTTCCTATGTGTAGGCCTCTTCAATTTAAGATTAGGGTTCCTATGGGTAGGCCAGTTGGATTAGGCTTTCTATGCATAGGGCTCCCTGACCTAAGGTTAAGATTCCTGTGGGTACGCCACTTGGTGTCAGGGTTCCTATGGGTATTCCTTCCCGCCCTAGAGTTCCTATGGGTAGGCCTCTTGGAGTTAGGGTTAGGGTTACAATGGGTAGTGCTCCCAGGCCTAGGATTAGGGTTCTTATGGGTAGGGTTCCCTGCTCTAGAGTTATGGTTTCTATATTTAGGGCTCCCAGACCTAAGGCTAGGGATGCTATGGATTCACCAATTAGAATTAGGGTTAGGGTTCATATGTGTAGGCCACTTGGAGTTAGGATTAGGTTTGGTATGAGTGGGCCATCTGGAGTTAGGGTTATGTTTCCTATGGGTAGGTCACATGAAATTAGGTTTAGGGTTCCTTTGGATAGCGATCCCTGCTCTAAGATTAGGATTCATGTGGGTAGGCCATTTGGAGTTAGGTTTAAGGTTCCTGTGGGTAAGGCTTCCTGCCCTAGGGTTAATATTTCTAAGGCTAGGACTCTTGGAGTTAAGGTTAGGGTTCCTATATGCACAGCTCTCTGCTCTAGGGTTAGGATTCCTATGGATAGGGCTTCTTGTGGTAGGATTAGGGTTCCTATAGGTAGGCCATTTGGAGTTAGGTTTTGGGTTCCGATGTGTAGGGTTCCCCTCCCTAGGGTTAAGATTTCAGTGGGTAGGCCGCTTGGAGATAGGGTTACAGGTCCTTTGGATAGCACTCCCAAAGGTTAGGGTTGCTATGGGAAGGCTACGTGGAGTTAGGTTCCATAGGTCCTATGCATAGGGCTCCCCGACCAAGGGTTAGGATTCCTATGGATAGGCCAATTAAAATTAGGGTTAGAGTTTGTATGCATAGGCCACTTGGAGTTAGGATTAGGGTTGGTATGGGTGGGCCACTTGGAGTTAGGGTTAAAGTTCCAATAGGTAGGGCTTCCTGCGCTCGGGTTAGGGTTCCTATGTGTAGGTCTTCCTGCCTTAAGGCTAAGGTTTCTATGGGAAGTCAATTTGGAATTAGGGTGACAGTTCCTATGGGTGGCATTCTGCGCCCCACGGTTAGGGTTGCTAGGGGAAAGGCACTGGAGTTAGGGTTAGGGTTCTCTTGGGTAGGACTCCAGACCCTAGGGCTCCCAGACCTTGAGTTAGGGTTTCTGTGGGTATGCCATTGGAGGTTGGGTTACAGTTCCTATGGGTAGGGCTCCATGCACTAGGGTTAGGATTCCTATGAGTAGGCTATTTGGAGGTAGGGTTAGGGTTCCTGTGGTTAGGGCTCCTCACCACAGAGTTAGGGTTCCCATGGTTAGGGCTCCCTGCTGTAGAGTTAGGGTTCCTGTGGGTAAGGGACCCGGCCATAGGGTTAGGGTTCCTATGGGTAGGTCAACTGGAGTTAGTGTTCCCATGTGTTGTCCACTTGGAGTTAGGATTAGGGTTGATATGGGTGGGCCACCTGGAGTTAGATTTAAGGTTCCTGTGGGTAGGCCATGTGAAGTTAGGTTTAGGATTCCTTTGGGTAGAGATCCCCGCCCTAAGGTAAGGATTCATAGGGGTAGGCCATTTAGAGTTAGATTTTAGGTTGGTGTGGGTAGGGCTCCCTGCCCTAGGGTTAATATTTCTATGGCTAGTACACTTGGAGTTAGGGTTAGGTTTCCTACATGTACAGTTCCCCACTCTAGAGTGAGGATTTCTATGGGATGACCACGCCATACGGTTAGGGTCCCTGTGGATACGGCTTCCTGTGCTAGGGTTACAGTACCTAGGGGTAGAAGGTTAGGTTCCTATGTGTTGGGATCCCCACCCTAGGGTTAGGGTTCCTATAGGTAGGCCACTTGGAGATAAGGTTAGGGGTCCTATGGGTAAGGTTCCCCGCCCTAGGTTTAGGGGTTCTATGGGTAGGGCTCCCATGGTTAGGGTTAGGATTCCTATAGGTAGGCCACTTGGAGGAAATCTAACTCTAGCTTAGGGAGCCCTACCCATAGAAACCCTAACCATAGCTTGGATAGCCCTATCCATAGGAACCCTAACTCCAACTGAGAGTGCCCTACCAATAGGAACCCTAACCCTAAGGTGGGGAGCCTACCCATAGAAACCTTAACGCTCACCCTAAGTGGCCTATTCAGAAGAACCCTTTTAAGTGAGCGGGGAGCCCTTCACATAGTAACCCTCACCCTAGGTTAGGGAGACTAAACCATGTGTACCGTAAACCTAAATAGAAGTGGCGTATCCATACAAACCCTAACTGTAGGGCGTGTATCCCTAAACATGGGACCCCTAACCCTAGGGCGTGGAACCCTAGCCATAGAAACCCTAATCCTAACTCCAAGAGGCCTCACATAAGAATCCTAACTCTAACTTCAAATGTCCTACCTATAGGAACCCAAACCTTTGCAAAGGGAGCCCTACCCAAAGGAATCCAAACTCTAACTTCATGTGACCCACCCACATGAACCCTAACTGAATGGCAGCAAGCCCTAACCATAGAAACCCTAATGCTAATTCCAAGTGGCCTACCCATAGGAACCTTGACACTAATTCCAAATGGCTTACCCATAGGAACCATAACACTAGGGAGGGGAGTCCTTCCCATAGGAACCCTAACTGCAAGTGGCCCACCCATAAGAATCCTAACCCTAACTCTAAGTGTCCTACACATAGGAACCCTGACCATACGGCAGGGAGCCCTACCCATAGGAACCCTAACCCTAGTGTGGGGAGCCCTACCCCCTAGGAACCCTAACCATAACTCCAAATGCCCTATGCATAGGAACCCTAACCCTCAGGTGTAGAGCCCTAGCCATAGGAACCCTGACCCTAAATCAAAGTGGCTTACCCATAGCAATCCTAAAGCAAAGATGGGGAGCCACACCCAGTGAGCCCCACGCAGTGGAACCCACTCCTAACTCCAAATCACCTACCGATAGGAACCCTAACTCTAGGGTGGGGAGCCAACACATTGGAACCCTGATGCTCACGCCAAGTTACCTACTCATAGGAATTCTAACTCAATAGCATGGAGTCCTATCCATAGGAACCCTAACCCAAACGCCAAGTGGTCTACCCATAGGAACCCAAATCCTAGGGTGGAGAATCCTTCCCATAGGAACCCTAACCCTAAATCTAATTGCCTACCTATAGGAACCCTAATGCTAGGGCAAAAAAGCCCTCCCCAGGGCTTTCCTATCTTAAAATCCAAGTCAGCCTACCCATAACAACCCTAACCCTAGGGCGAGGAGCACTATCCATAAGAACCCTAACCATAAATCCAAGTGGCCTAGCCATAGGAACCTTAACCCTAGGTCAAGGAGCCCTACACATAGTATCCTTAACCGTAAATCCTATGGGTAGCGCTCCCCATGACAGACCATCATACATATCAGCATCTAGTGCCCGATTTATAAATATGAAGGATGCATGACTAATAAATTCTGCTATTTGTGATGTAGCTGGTTGACTTGACCCCTTTCATGTGAAATTGTAGTTGGTGCTCTGTATTAGCCATAGGAAAAAAGAAGTGCCTTCAGTACTGCAGATATCAGCCTGAAATAGCACACTTTTAGGCAACACTGATTGTTTAGTGCTACACCATCAGTGACATAACTAGTGAGAATGACGTACACCCAACAATGTCAGGGCACCTCTAATATTTGAGTGCATCTAATCAACTATCCTCATTTCAGCCCATATCTCATATCACCCAAAAGTTACTTTGACAGACATAGATAACTGGTCTATTTTAAAGAAGCACTGCATCACACGAAGCAATGATCTTTATCTCATGCAAAGAAGGGGATGTATAAAACTTTAAAATTAGTAATTTACTAATTAAAATTTTCCTCTTTCTGTTCATGAATTGCCCATGAACACATACTTTCCCCCCCCAAATATATACATTTATAAAAACTCATTAAATAGTTTATGCAAATCTGGATAATGTGTAGATTTTGAGAAAGCTGCTCATAAGCAAACAAAGTGTTTTCAATTGGATGGGTCACATCAATGATACATATTTGCAAACAAATGTGAACACATCACAGTTCTCGTGATTTATCTTTATAAAAAGCAGATTAATGAGTCCAAATTTATTTCAATATTTTAACCTTACTTTGCAAGATATTTTATATTAATTTTCATTGGCCCCTATACACCCAGAAAGCCTATACAAGCAATAAAAGAAATATATTACAAAGTTATATATTATAACAAATGTATTACAAATCTAGTAGTTTCCCAGAGAGAAAGATGTTCCAAGGATGTGTGTGACGGGGTTCAACTGACCGCTGTGGTGCCTCCTGCTGACTGTCCTGGGAATTAGCTTAGTTCACCCATGTGCCTTTGACTGTTGACATCTCGCCGCCATCACATCTGCTCCAGGAAGTGTGTTGTCCCAAAGAACACAGTGTCCTCTTCAGGACACAGCCCTCTGGCTGTGTCACACTGTTCTTGCTGCTTCCAGGGGAACCATAGTTCACTGTCCAGCCACCTTCTCAGGGGGCGAGGGGGAGACCCGGGCCCACCCACTACTCCAGAGAGACCCTGTAGATGGCAGCCACATGCTGCGTCCCCTCCAACCTCACAGTCTACTTCCCTTGGCCACTTCCCCATAGCCCCAGCATCTTTTCCACCCTTGTCCCAAGGCCCCAGCATGTCAGCACTCAGCAGTCAGTCAGGAGTTCACATTCACTCCTCTGATCCTGCCCAGCACTGCTCTGTCCAGATCTTGCCCTCTGCTTGCAAGGCAGCCAGTCCTCCTCCTTCCCCAAGCTCCAGGGAGTGACTGACCCTGCTCTGCTTTCTTATATGGGCCAGCCCAGCCCTGATTGGCTGCCTCCTGCGCAGCCTCCCAAGGGTCCTATTAGCTCTTTTTGGGCTAGTGTGGGGCAGACGCTCCATCACAATATGCATTATGCGTATTACTCCCTGTTATGTCCTTCGCTCCTGGAGAACATTGCCTAGAGGTCAGGGCTTAGGCCTTTCAACGTGGAGAGGTAAATTTTTGGTAGGGGAGCCCAGGCCCCCCACTACACTGGGCTCTGGCAGAGGGCCCTGTGAGGGCAAAACAGGGGTCTGACACCCAGGAGCACCTGAAGGCTGCCCTTCCTTGGCCACTTCCTACCACTCTGCTATGGTCCAACATTTGCAATCTGTCACAGGAAGCTGTGAAGGGGGTCAGCTCACCATTTGGCACCTCTTCAAGGCCAGGTATGGCATAGTAGCGCTCTCCTTCTTGGGGCAGCAACTGACTTCTTTAATGCCTTGGCTCTTCAGCCAGGTCAGTTCCAAGTCTCTCCCTTCCTGGAGTAGTCCATAAACAAAACACAAGGAATCAGCACAAATAAACTGGTTAGTAGGAGAGAGGGGGAAATTCCACCCTCTCTGGGTACAATAGAAGGAAGTCCTCCCTTCCCTCATGGAGGGACCTTCAGGCAGTTGTTGAGGGGAAGAGAGTCTGCCTTCTCTCAGCTCTTTTCTCAGGAGTTGCAAGGTAGCAGTCCTTTCTCTTCCCTATTCTTCCCACAAGTGAGCTGTTCTGCTCCCTTTTAACAACTCCTACAGTTTGTGCATCTCTTGCAGGTGTGATGTGGCATGGCTGGCTGACCCCAGAATATCTCCTTAACCCCTTGTTGCCATCGCACTCCCTCCACCACAAATCTTACTCTAGGATTAATTTGTTTTTCATTTATAAATCATTACTCTTAAAATGAAAGAAAGTGATGTTGGATCTACTAAACTCTCAGGCTCATGGTCCAACTACAGAATGGGTGAGGGGATGAATTCTGAGAAATGTAGGTGTCAGGTATCAGGGGGTAGCTGTGTTAGTCTGAATTCACAAAAACAACAAGCAGTTCGGTGGCACCTTAAAGACTAACAGATTTATTTGGGCATACGCTTTCGTGGGTAAAAAACCCACTTCGGACTCCTTGTTGTTTTTGAGAAAATAGGGAATTTGTCAAACTTTTCCTCAAGGGCAAGAAGCACTGCACATGTGGTAGAGCTCTCAAAATTTTGTCATAAGGGAGTTTTAAAGTTCATCCAGTTTAACACAAACATTAAATACCAGTCCTTCCAATCTAGTTTAAAGTTGGTCTCCCCTGAAGCCCCTGGGTCAAGTTGTCCACAGACAACCTCTGTTTCCCCCTTTTAAATAGGCGGGAGTTCATTCATAAAGGTCCTTTGTCTCCATCTGAGACATCTATCTTCTATCTATTACTAAAATGTCCCCTATTACTATAGTTTCTGAACATCACACAAGGCCTGCTTTTCCAGCTATCTGAGCATGGAAAGCAGGATACCCTAGTAGGAATGATGTCCAAATACAAGAGGAAGAGGAAGGTATTCTGTCTGTCTTGAGGAATATGTCAAATTTCTACACCAAAAATGATACAAAATAAAAAAATATTTGTGGCAGGGTGCAAAGGTCTTATTAAAGCAGCAGTAAACAAATTCATAGAAACATAGGGTTAGAAGGGACCACAAGGGTCATCTAGTTTAACCCCTTGCCAAGATGCAGGATTAAACACATCATAAAACTAACTTGACATAATAAAAACAGCTCAACACGTGGTGGTAGCTAAGTTGGTAGGAAAGCATCTCCTGCTGACATAGTGCTGTGTACACAAGTGCTTATGCTGGCAAAACTTATGTCATTCAAGGGGGTGCTTTTTCACACCCTGAGCAACAAAAGTTTTTCTGAGGTAAATGCTAGGGAAGAGATGGCCTTAGTCTCCTGGTCTAGATAACTTCCACAATGAATTGATCTCTCACTTTGGCCCAATCATCAAAACTGACTGTTACACTTTCTAAATTGTTGTAGCCAGGAATGCAGCACCCCAAAAGTCTTTCACAGAGCAAAGGTCATAGCTGCCTGTGAGCCTGAATGGAAGGCAGCTGGCATGCCATCAGCTTCAACTAAGTTTGTAATAATCCATTTATCAAAGACATGCTTTCTGGGAGACACCCAACCTGCACCATAACACCCCTAAGATTGCCCTCTCCACCCCATTCCTTTCAGCTTGTCCCAGTCCCACTCCTGTCTCTACCCAACCCCTGAATCTTTGTCACAGTCCCATTCTCATAGTCTACCTAGTCCCAGTCTCCACTTCTTGGGCTTCTCATCCCAGTCACAGTCTCCTTTCCCAGCCACTCCCTCTCCAGGCTCACTGTCCAAGTCCCAATCCCACTAGCTACCAGGCTCAGTCTCCCTTCCTGGGCTGTTCCTTCAACCTCTACTTCAGCTCCTTTTCAGATCTGTCTCTCCTCCTCCTGCACCCTTCCTCCCCACTGGGTCCTAGTTTCAGTCTTCCTGTGCAGCCAGTCTCAGTCTCTCCTCCTCCTCCTAGCTCCTTGTCCAGTCTTAGGCCTTGGCTACACTTGCAGATGTACAGCGCTGTGAGTTAAACCTTACTTCGTGCAGGTGAGTAGGGAAAATGCTGCAGTCTGTCCACACTGACAGCTGCCCAGCGCACTGTCGTGGCCACATTTGCGGCAATTGCAGCGCTATTGGGAGCAGTGCATTATGGGCAGCTATCCCACAGAGCACCTTTTCCCATTCTAGCACCGTGGGTTGTGGGAAGGGGGCGTGGGTGCGGGTGCGGGGGATTCTGGGTCCTGTCCCAATACCCCATGATGCATCGCTTGGCATCCCAGAAATCCCTTTGTTTCCGTCCACCTTTGGCACCATCTTTCAATGGTTTCTGTGCAGCACGATCTGTCTGCGGGAAATGGAGTCCGAACTGCTGAGGCGTATGCTGACGAGTCTCGCCAGCACGTCATGTTTGGCTGTCGAACTATTCCTTAAGATCCAAAGTGACAGTGAGAGTGAGGGTGAGGAATCCGAAGATGCTATTGAGCCACGTAACGCGTACGACACAAAATTGCTTGTGGCATTCACGGACATGCTCAGCACCGTGGAACGCCGCTTTTGGGCTCGGAAAACAAGCACCGAGTGGTGGGATCACATCGTCATGGAAGTCCGGGATGACGAGCAGTGGCTGCAGAACTTTCGGATGAGAAAAGCCACTTTCATGGGACTGTGTGAGGAGCTTGCCCCCACTCTGCGGCGCAAGAACACGAGATTGAGAGCTGCCCTGCCAGTGGAGAAGTGGGTGGCTATTGCAATCTGGAAGCTGGCAACTCCAGATAGCTACCGGTCGGTCGCAAACCAGTTTGGAGTGGGAAAGTCGACCGTTGGAATCGTGTTGATGCAAGTTTGCAAGGCCATTAATCGCATCCTACTCAGAAGAACCATGACTCTGGGTAACGTGCAGGAAATAGTGGATGGCTTTGCACAAATGGGGTTCCCTAACTGTGGAGGGGTGATAGATGGGACGCACATTCCTATTCTGGCACCACCCCACCTAGGATCCGAGTATGTTAATCGGAAGAGGTATTTCTCTATGGTTCTCCAGGCACTTGTGGATCACCATGGGCGTTTCATTGACATTAACACAGACTGGCCCGGAAAGGTGCATGACGCACTCATCTTTCGGAACACTTGGCTGTTCAGGAAGATGCAGGCCGGGACTTTTTTCTCGGAGTGCAAGATCACAGTAGGGGAAGTTGAAATGCCCATTGTGATCCTTGGAGATCCCGCTTACCCGTTAATGCAGTGGCTCATGAAACCCTACACAGGGAGCCTTGACAGCAGCAAGGAACAGTTGAACTACAGGCTGAGCTGGTGCCGAATGACTGTGGAGTGTGCCTTTGGCCATTTAAAGGGCCACTGGCGATCTCTGTATGGGAAGCTAGACTTGGCCGAAAACAGCATCCCTGCGGTTATATCCGCGTGCTGTGCCCTCCATAATATTTGTGAAGGGAAGGGTGAAAGCTTCACTCAGGCATGGACCTCCGAGGTTCAACACCTGGAGGCTGAATTTGCACAGCCAGAGAGCAGGGCTATTATAGGGGCCCAGCGTGGGGCTGCAAGGATTAGGGATGCCTTGAGGGAGCAATTTGAGGCTGAAAACCAGCAGTGATATCTGGTGCCCTGCACGGGAGTGAAGTGCAGTAGTTCCAATCTTTAGGAATCAGTGTTTGCTAAGCAGACAAGCAGACGTGCAGTGTCTGTTTATTTCCTGGGCTAAGGATTTTTTTACTTTACGCAATAATAAAGAGTGTTTTCAAATCCAAAGAATCCATTTATTGAAAAGAAAAAAAATTATTTATTGAAAAGAAACAAAGGCTGGAGTGAGGAACAGTACAATCACAGATTCGCGTATGTCCTGTCTGGTATGCTGTGCAGTGAGTGCTGCACTTCAGGATGGCTATACTGCATGGTGATGGGGGGTGAGTGCAGAGGCTAAGGGTCGTGGCTTTCAGGGCTGGGTGGTGAAGATACTGGTGTTGGAGGCAGCGGGTGGCGTGAAGAACACGGAAGTTGGGGAAAGTGGGTTGGAGGTGACAGTGGGGCACAACGGAAAGAGTTTTGGGACAAGGGCTGTAGGGGGGGTGGCGTTTGTGGTACTGCTCCTCTTTCTGCATGGCTACCAGCTCCTGGATAGCGTCTGCTTGGCGCTCCAGGATGCTTATGAGCCTATCAGTGCTTTGCTGCCTGTGCGTGGTGCTTTGCCACCGGTGCGCTGCGTTTTCCTGGCGGATCCTGCTTTCTCTCTCCCTCCAGTCCTGTGCTTTCTCATTCTCTTTAATAGATTGCCGCATCACTTCTTGCAGCATGTCTTCTTTGCTTTTTCACGGTCTCTTCCTGAGTCTTTGCAGTCTCTGAGCAGGCGATAAGAAGGACAGCTGAGGTCTCAAGGTTGATGCAGCTGTATAGGCAAAATGCAACATTTAACAGAGGCAGCATTGTTTATACCAGACAGAGTAATTATTCCCCCCACACTTAAGGAGTAGAAAACACACAGGGTCTACACAATAGCATAATTTTCCCGGCCGAAACAGAGCACACATATCCCACGGGAGCCTCAAAATGGTGAATAAGGGGGACTGATTGTTTCAGGGCTGCACTGTCCTCTGGATTTCTGTGCCTTGGGGAGAGCCAACAGCTTCAGGGGGCACCTACACTGAACACTGTCCCAACATTTTCCACAGGAGTTCGTCCTGGACGATATCTTGCTGCTGAGGGTGACCTGGGAAGCAAGGGAGGGTCTTCTACTGCAATGCGGCTTCCGCCCTGGCCCATATGCAGCTTGCCTGTGTGCAGCAATGGTCCCCCCGCAGCCTCGCGGCACAGTGGCGCAGACACGTTAGCCTGTCTGGGACAAGGACCACGGTGGCTCTCCCAATAAACCTGCGCAAGCACATTGCACACGTTCTGGAGGAGACATTCGAGGAGATTACCGAGGCCGATTACCGCGATGTGATAAAACACATCAATGCACTATTCCGCATCTAGGCATGCATGCCTAATCCTCCTCTTCCAAAGAGCCCGCACCGAAAAAATTCCTTCCCGAAAAAAAAAACCCACTTACTGGGAACCTGCTCTTCTGTTTGTCCTCCACCAAGTACCGGCTGCTGCGACTGGCTACCTTCCTCCTGGCTCGAGAAGAACTCCTGGCTGCATGGCTCCAGGGATTCCAGGGTGTCTCCATCCGGCCCACCACCATCACTCCCGTTTTCCTCCTCCTCCTCCTCTTCCTCCTCCCTCCCCCGCACCAGCTCTGAAGTGTCCATGGTGGTGCTCGGAGTGGAGGTGGGGTTAACCCCAAGTATCGCATCCAGCTCTTTGTAGAATCGGCAGGTCCCGGGGGGAGCACCTGAGCGGCCGTTTGTGTCGCAGGCTTTGCAGTAGGCACTCTGCAGCTCCTTCACTTTAATCCTGCACTGCAGGGCATCCCAGTCATGGCCCCTTTCCATCATATCCTTTGATACCTTCCCGAAGGTATCGTAATTCCTACGGCTGGAGTGCAGCTGGGACTGTACAGCTTCCTCCCCCCAAACACTGATGAGGTCCAGCAACTCGTCATTGCTCCATGCTGGGGCTCACTTGGTGCGTGGAGGCATGGTCACCTGGAAAGATTCGCTGATAGGACTGCACACCATGCCGGGCTGAGCAAACAGGAAGGGGATTTTTAAAATTCCCGGGGAATGTAAAGGGTTGGTCACATGGTTGGTTCCCTGAGGCCAGGGCAGTAGAGTTTGAACTGATGACCAGAGTGGCTAGAACAGGCATTGTGGGATACTGCCGAATAATTCTGGAGGCCATTCACAGCGCATTGGGCGGCCACACTGGCGCCGCAGCGCTGCAGCGGCAGCACTTCACTTGCTATTCCTCTCGGAGAGGTGGAGTACATGCAGCGCTGCAACCACGGAGATACAGCGCTGCAAATGCCTTGCCAGTGTGGACGGGGAGTGAGTTACAGCGCTGGGGGCGGCTTTACAGCGCTGCAACTCGCAAGTGTAGCCAAGGCCTTAGTGTTTCCCCTCTTCCAGACAACTGGCTGCCTCATTTTTCTCACTGGATCCCAGTCCCTGCCTAACTAGCCATACCCTCTCCTTCCTCCTCCAGTCCCCAGTCTTCTATCATAACCAGTGCCAGTCTCTCCCCCAATCGTCCCAGTTTCACTCCTTGTCCCAATTTACTTCTCTCACCCCCCTTGCAACTTTTGTCCCCTCTGCATTTGAATCAAGTAGCTGCCTCCTCCTTACTGTCTGGGTGCCCAATTTTTTTTTTAATTCTGCCTGAGGCAGATACCTGGCATGAAAAACTGTAGTGCAATTAAAGTTTGGTAAAGTTATAAGCAACTGAAAATAGGGCCTTGTAATGGGAAGTAGGAGGTGTTGTCAGTCCATCTGAAATCTAGTGTTTATCATTACTGGCAAGTATCAAATAAAAACACAGTAGTGAGGATTTCCAGACATCTCTGTGATAGCTGTAAGTTAAAATCCACAATACACTGCATGGTTAATATTATTACATAAGTCATGACTGCTTCCAATTAAAATGGGGGATTTTGACAAGATTAGAAGCAGGAAAATTTTCAGTGTCTGCAATGATTCTGGAAATAAATAATCCTGGAAAAAGAAGCAATTTAGATGCCTGTAGCCAGGCATAGCACATTTTCCGAGTTGCAGCAGTTCCAAGAAACTATAAATCCATTTTGAATATTTATGCCATAATTGTTTGTTTTCAGATTGTTCCAAAGTTTTTGTTCTGTCCTTATGCTAGCTACAGATATTTAAATACCCCTCTCCCCTCCACACATTACAATTTACTTGGAGAGTGTGATACTAGGAACATATTAAAAGGAATTCCACATCTTGTATTCTTAACTTCTGCATGGAACTTAATCTTTTATAACACATTTCTGTTGTTGCTCTGCCCTCAGAACCAGCCCTCAGATGAGGGAAGGGCTGCAGAACCAAGAAATGAACAAATTATGGGGGGACAAAAAAAGAAAAAACAGGGATGAGGTTTTAGGTCATAGGGTCAAAACATGGTTCCAGGGGGAGACACTGAGCAGAGAACCCCAAACAATGTCCACTATCTGAGGAGTGCAAGAAGGCAGTAGATCCTCCCTCCTGCCCAAGTGTGTGAACTGACAAAGGACCAGAAAAAGGACCAAGAGTTGCAGAGAACTCCCCACCCTATCTAGCTTCTTTCTCCTGGGCTGATGAATAGCCACTGGGTTAATACCAGGAGGAGATTAGTGAGGAGGTCTTTGGACTTTGTGGGGGCCACAGATGGCAAGTGAGTAGAGGAACAAGTGCAAAGAAAAGATGCAGTCTGAACCTCGATAAAAAGTTCTGGAGCAGGTGGAAGAGGGGGTGCAAGCTGGCATATTGCACAGAGGTAAAAACCAGGTTCACCCTCTTGCCAGAAAAGGTGCAGATGTCAGTGGTATCAGTGAACCCTAACACCCAAGTACCATAGGTGCCAACTTCTCCTGGTGCTGGTGGGTGTTCGCACCCCCCCCACCCTGCCCCCATTCCAACTCCTTCCCCAAAGTCCCTGCCCCAACTCCACCCCCTCCCTGTCCCTATTGGACCCCTTCCCCTAATCGCAGCCCCAGCCCTGCCTCTTCTCCTGAGCATGCTGTGTTCCACTCCCCCCTCACCCTCCAGCTTGTTACACAAGTGCTGGGAGGAGAAGCGGGGATGTGGCTTGCTCAGGGGAGGAGGCAGAGGTGAAGGCTGAGGCAGGGAGGCGGGGCAGGGAGCTGCCAGTGGGTGCAGAGCACACACCAATTTTTCCTCATGGGTGCTCCAGCCCCGGAGCACCCATGGAGTCGGTGCCTATTCAAGAACCTGTGCTCCCAGCTCCACGGAGAAGCCACCAACTGATATTGCCAGCAGGCCACAGAACTGTGGTGAAGCAAAAACTAGCTCACAAGGGATCCTCACCATTGCAAGATGGCAGTCGAACCTGCTGCTTGGTCACTGAGGCAGGACATTGCATGAAGATGTGCATGGCAGGGAGCACAGAGCAATAGGGAGAAAAGAATAAAGGGGGGCTACTTTTCAGTGTCCCCAGGCTAGACATTACTACTTTTGATTTCAGTACGGAAGGATCAGGCCCTTGTAATTTAAGCTCATTTGGGCATGGAACTATGTTATCATTCAAAGAAAAGTGGCTATGAAAGTACATCATCTTGTCATGATAGACAAAGATGTTAGGGATTTTAGATGTTTCTTTTTCATGAGCTATACACTTTAAATAGCTAGACTGAGAAGAGTGGAGACTTGAAAAACAGAACAAAGCCAGCAGCAGCAATGCAAGCATGGAAGTCATTTTAGTGGATGTGATAACAGCATCTTTGGCACTCCCAACTTTTGTTCTGTTGTAGGTGGAGGAGGTTAATGTTCAAGGATAAGCTGCTGCTGTTGTCTCCAGCATTGTCTTGTCAGTTTCCTTCTCCACACTGGGCTACTATTCTGTACAGAACAGTCTTTACAGCTCAGCAGAGGCAAAAATTGAATTGACAGGAAGAATAGCAAAGGAATTATGTTAAATCATTTCCCTCCCAGCCACTCAATGCATATAAGAGATCAATCCCACACAGGGAAAGAAGAGAGAGGAAATCCCTATTTCCCTGACCACATATATGTGGGGTGGAAGAAAAACAGATGATCTAGCAGCCTTCCATCTCATCCTATTCAAAACCCTGGGGGAAGAACAAGGTAAAGAAACAATTTGCCCCTGGCTTAAGCAATGAGAAATGAGATGTTCCTGCCATTGAATCGTCCTCAACACAGCTGATGCACTATACATTGCTCTGGGGACAAGAAAAGAGCCTTGCATAATTGGATACACATGTTGAACAGATGAGAGTGTTCCACTGCTGTTTAGCAAAATACTCCTATGAAAATGTATCATTTCTTCAACAATATATGTCAGGTGTCACCAGGTGGCAATGTTATATATAATTGTCCAATTTCTTTTTCTAAGGCTGTTTACACTTAGGGGTGTGGAATAAAGGCACTACATGTGTAGCTACATGCTGCAGTGGAAGGCAGACTGTGTCCATGCTTTTCACTGTGATGCATATCTACACATGGCAGGGAAAGGCTCTGGCAGCTCCATTCTGCCACAGCATTTCATTGTGGTGGAGAAAAGGCTCTGGCAGTGGGGAGACAGGAGGATACTACCCTGCTATATAGCAGCATGGACATGGAAGGCACTCCTTGAACATGTAGGGAGCTGTGTACAGTACATACGCCAGGGGTTCTGGTGTGTAGGGCAAAATATTCGGTTTTGGGAAGATATGCTATATGGTGGTGTTAATTTTATTATGCTAAATGTTGTGTCAAGGTCTGTTTGAGCGGCAGTTTATTCTCTGCCTTGATCTATGATTGGAGTAAATTCTTGAGGATGAGATGATTCTTGGGATCCAGGTATTAAGCTGAGATTCCTGAAAGTATTACCTGCTTGCTGTTTGTGACCATCTCTGTTCTAGGACTGGTGTCTATGTCTATGTCTAAATATTTCTAAATAAAATAACCTCACTTTGCATTACTGAATTCTCCTCCATGGGAAGCTGTCCTGCAAGGCCCCGGCCATCTGTTACTGATTGGCAGAGGGGCAGAAGTAGGTTTTTTTTGTTTTTAAGACCTCTGCAGAAACAGGTTCCTGCCAGCTAGAAGAGAGCAAGATATACTGGGCAGCTGTCATTTGCCAAATAGCCACACTAGGACTACAGGTGCTTTGCTCTGCCAAATTAAGAGGACTAGCACCAGAAATGCATGGCTTCTATAAAAGTGCAACTCTAAAGCAGGGAGAATTAGTAGGGACCAGGAAACTGCTAGGAAAGATGTTGGGTTTGCTATCACATATGGTTTTAAAAGTGGAATCACGGGATACTGTTTGAAGCAGCTAACCCAGATATGATATTGAAGCCTCTAGGCATTACTGTAAAACAAGTATCAAGGATATGTGATATCACTAAAACTTGATGGATCAAAAAGATTCAAGGATGGACAGTTTCTAGGCAACTGATATAGCGTCTTCCCCAAAATTAAAGGATCTTTGGCTATAGTTTTCCAGTACTCAAGGCTAGTTTTGGGTGGCTATAAAGGGACTGCAAATAAACTGTCTGCTTTTTCAAAAGTGGTCACATACTGGATAGGAGAACAATAAAATAAGACAGCAGGAACTGTTATAAAACATTATTACTATTTCTAATAATAATGTAATCAGGATAGCTGGTATAAAAAGATGGAAGAGCAACTCATATGTATGTAATATATATAATAAAAGGCAACATTGTAGACTTAGCAGAGGCACTATGTGTGCTTTGCAGCAGTAAAGCCAAAATGGAAGAATGTATTTGGAAATGCTCATTTAAAACTAAAATGCAAATCTTAGCCTTTAAATGCAAGAAGAAATATTTGTGACCTAGTAAAGTGACTGATAAACATGCTAAGATAGTCATGTATGGATAGTCCGAACATGCATAGTATTATGTAGAAGACAGAAATAAAAATAGAAATCATTTGAAGAAAATCTGGCAAGGAATATAATGATTCAGAAGAATTTACAGGCAACAAGCAGCAGTGTTTTGTGTGCGTATGTGAAAAATTACTAGGTGGAAATAAAACCCAGTTCTTTAAACAGCAGACCCAGGTAAACATTGTCCTAATAACACATCCAGTTAAAAACGGAACATAAATGTTGACAATTTGTTTAGAAAAAAAAGTTTTGAAAATGTTTGACGAGCTCTGCTTATTGTTCTTACACTCATCACCGTCATGCTTAGATGCCATACGAATAATTAAGAGACACTAATTTGGTATTCAGGCTATTCAAAGTTCATCCCAAAGTTCATTTCCAAAGGGAGTTCAGTACTGATAACTTAGGTTAAGTGTCACCTGCCATTGGCCTTACTGTATGGAGGCAAATACAAACAGATGTCACCTGCATTGTGCTTTAAAGTTAGAAAACCTGCCTGATCTTTGTGTCAGAGAGTTCCCACTTAGCAACTGAAAACGCAGACTGTGCGTTCCCTAGAGGGGAAGTTATTTTAGGGACGAGGATGGGATGGATTCCCCCTCTACACTACAAATAAATCACCGAGGAGGAGCACCCTGAGCTAGTGGCACAACAGCAGCCAGCAGGGAACTGCCAGCTCCCCTCCCCCGGTGCCATCCACCACCTCCCTCCCCCGCCAGTGTGTGACTGGCTCCTGGGGGGAATGGCTCCGTTGGAAGGGAACGCGTGCGACAGGCGGTAGGAGCTGGTGACAGGGTTGAGTTCCTACTTTCATGCAAATCTCCCCTCCCTCGCAAGCCAACGCTTGCGGTCCCCCAGCCCGGGAGAGCTCGCTCCGCTGCCACAGAGCAACCCCCAAGCTTCCCTGACTTTCTTCGCGCTCTGCTTCCAGGTGTCATAGCCTCTGCTCTCCGGGCAGCAGCGGGAGCAGGGCAGCGGCCAGGATGAAGGCGGCTTTGAAGGTACTGCGCCCGGAATGGGGATGCTCGTGGACCAGACAGGCGCTCTCCCGTCTGGAGGGAGCCGGCTCGGGGAGGGGAGCGCCGGGAGGAGGATGAGAGCGGGGCGGGAGGTGCGGACTCCAGGTGTCCCGGGAGAGAAGCGGGAAGCGGAGAACTTGGCGCCGCGGGGAGGGGTTGGGGCTTGGCTGTCTTGAAGGGAGAAACGACGTGGTCCAAGGGCCCCTCCTCGCCTGGGGCGGGGGTGAGATCTCTAGCTGGGGGCTTGAGGGAGGCGGGCACCTCAGCCCCCTCCGGGCACTTGGGAGCTGGGCCGGCTGCTGCTCCGGCGGCCGCCGTGTGGTGGCTCATGGCTGCGCTGCCTCCTCCCTCCCGCTGGGCTCGCAGCGTGCGGCGCGCTGACCGCCGCCTTCAGTCCGCAGCCAGAGCCAGCAGCGGCGGCGGCACCTCGGCTGGGCTGGGCTCCCCCTTCGCTCTGGGCGTCTCGCCGCCTTTTCCTGTCTGCATCCGATTCCGAGTCCTCCCCCTCCCCCCGCCATTTTCACCCGGGAGCGGCGCCGGGGCTTCCCGGGCACTCGGCGGGGGGATCTGCGCCGCGCCTAGGGCTCCCACCAACTTTTCACGCGGCTGTCTCTCTCTGCCTCTCCCCTCCCGCCTCCCTGTCCCTCTCCCGCCGCCCCTGCTGCTGCTCCTGCGGGAAGTTTTCCATGAGCGCCCCTCCGGTGATCCGGCCGCCCAGCCCTTTGCAGCCGGCGGCGGGGGCTGCTCCCGGCGGCGGCATCTCCTTTCACCTCCAGATCGGGCTGAGCCGGGAGCCGGTGCTGCTGCTGCAGGACTCCTCGGGGGAATTCAGCCTGGCGCACGTCCGGGAAATGGCTTGCTCCATCGTGGACCAAAAGGTAAGAGGGGACCCAGAGGCGGAGCTCTCGCCCTCGGAACTTCCCTGTTGCCCAGCTGGTCCCCGCCGCTCGGGGGTCTCGGCTCCGGGATGAATGCAGCGATCGCGGGGAGAGACTCGCTCCTGCTCCCGCTGGCGCCTGGCTCCGTTCTCTACGGCTTGCCCCGTGCACTAGTTGTGCAAGTCTCGCTCGGGACGCCGGCCAGGCTGGCTGGCTTGCTGCTCGAATGGCTCAGTCGCCATGCGGGCAGGGCCCGGTTTACAAGCCTCCCCTCCATCAGTGCGCTTTGGAGGGGTGGGGAGGGGACGAAGCTGGCCGGGAGGGGGAGGAGGGGTGGCACAATAACTTCCTTCCAGTGTTACTCCCTCCCAGCCCCGGTGGCAGAGGAAACTTTCCACTTTACAAACTGGGAACCAAGCCAGTAGGTAGCGTTTCACGCGTTCTCCTTCCCAGGCAGGCCATGTCCAGCAATCCAGGCGCCCTCTGTCCCCTTGCGCTCGGTGCCATTTGATGCAGGCTTTAACCTTGCAAGTTGACACACTTATCATGTATTATGTGGCACTTTAATGCGGGTCTGCTGGCGTCTCCAGAGGACAGGGGGAGATTTTTTCTGCAGCTGGGCGGTAACATGATAGGGAGGGTAAACCGCAAAGATCTATTGCCCTAGTTCCCCATCAAACGATGACAACAGGCTAAACAAGCTCTTTAGCGCTTATGAAACGCTTGGCTTTTAAAAAGCATTTTGGGGACAAATTGAGCTGGGTGAAAACGGAAGTGATGATAAGTGGCAGGCGCCAGTCTGTGCAGTACAAAGGGATGTGGGGTAGAGGGAGGTCGCTGGAATGAGCTGGTGCTGAATTTCAGCCTTGGGAATTGGCAGGTGACCTCTGTGTAAAATGAGGCTAATTGAATCGCTCCCTGTCAACAGCCCTTCTGATCTTTGTAGTTGTAGAACCACTGACTAGCTGAAATCCTGTGTAGAATGCTGAGCAGAAATCTTTGTCCCAGGAAGTTATGAAGTGACAAACTTTGTAAAGATGACACATATTTGCATGGTTTGCTTTTCATTTGGAATTCTGGTATAATTATTAGTCAACCTGAAATCTAGTAAACGTCACATCTGCCCTTAGCTCTCTCCACCTCCCCTTCATTGGTAAACCCACCTAAACTGGCAATCACACATTTTCAAAATAATATTTTTTGCTCTCTTCTGTTGGAGTGGGAAAGACCCACACAAACAGGTGACTCTGACTATAGAGGGGAAAAGAGTGAAAATGATGAGACATGGTGTAGTCAGATATCCAAAATAAACAAACTGAAAGAGTAAAGAAACCATTTCTCTCTAATTTTTTCATTATAATGATCTCAGGTATAATAAGTAAAAGAATTTCAGGCAGGGGCATGTGCGTGTTTTTAGGTTGATGGTTTCACTTTAAGTCTTGGTGTAAATCAGACAAAGTTTCCTTAAATGTGGTGAACTTTTCCATTTTGTTTATTACAGTGTATTTAATAAACGTGGTTTCAAAACAGAACGTGTCAGTGTAGATTTTAAAATATCTACTTTTAAAACACATTTTAAGAAGAGGTTATTTGTTTTGATGTGCACACTTATTTAATTAAATTCAATATGGAAAACGTATCCTTTTGTTTAATATTACAGTGTTTATTTTCAAAGCTAGACAGAAGCAGATTGCTTTCTATATAGAAGGCAGACATGAGGTACTTTTATCCATTCGACCATTCATAACTTATTGTACGGGAAATAATGGAACCTAGATCACTGCATCCATTGTTCATAGTTTTGTGCCCAGACTAGCATATTTATTTAATCTGTTTGAAGTATTCCAGTGTGCGGTATTTTGTGTCTGTAACATTATTTCACAACACTAGTATGTTGCCTAAAGAAGGACTACTAATTTAAATAAATTGGCTCTCATGTCTGATATACTGTTTTTAGTAAGAACTGGCATAAAAATATTAAACAGTTATATTTAGTAACTGTAACATATAACTTCATTTGAAAAAGAAATAGATAATGAGGAGTTTTTCTTTGTAGTGTCCTCAAATGTGGGTCTCTCTCATTCCCATGGTCCATCAGAGCCCCAGTTTGTTTTTGTTCAGGAGATGCTGCAAAGGTCATCTGTTTTTCCAGGCTTTGGGGGGAGAGAAGAGCTTGAGGGAGGGGAATGGTTGAAGAAAGGTAGATTTGTTGCTGGTGGCTTATATCTTTTTGGTAAAGAGTAATTTATAAATTATTTGTACTGGAGGAATTTCCCCACCCTACAAACACCTACATAGCATAACTTTATTTGCATGAGTAGTCTCATTATACACAATATTATTTGCATAAGTAAAGTTACTCTTTGTTGTAAGTATATGTAGGATTGAGTTCTTAGTTTTTGTCTTTTAAAAGATTGCACAAGCATCTCGAGCTACTGGGTAGAATATTTCAATATGTATGACTAAATTAAATACGTCTTCTTCTGTTATCATAAAGTTAGTGTACAAAAATATGAAGCTGATGGCTGTATACATGTTGAAAGCACACTAGTAGCAGTGACTACAGTGTCAACATCTTGCAGTTGATTGTACAAGAATTCTGAGATTCTTTCAATTAAGAAATGAAGAAGCGATAATAAAGGCTAATCTAGCAAAGAACAATTTAACCTTTTATGGAGTAAGTGTCCCTTCAACTCCTTATTTTCTCTATATTTTTATTCTGAACTATTTTATGCTCAAGAGCTTGAAAGAAGGTTTTTTTTATTGTTGTTGTTAAGAGCCTGTTTTCCTGTTACCTTACCACATGCTTGTTATTTTTGCAAGAGCATAGCACTGTAACTTGTTTAAATTTTAAGCATTTGCTTACTTTTGATATTACAGGAAATTGTAACTTGCTTGTCAAGGTTAAGAAGGAAATTTCATGGAAGTGACTGTTGTACTGAAACATCACACTGTTCTCAAGTACTTTTGTGCCTGTAAAGTAGGTACCTACTACTTACCAGGCAAGTACTATGTTTTATGTAATCTGTTCCAAATTTGTACCATGAGGCATTAGACTGGGATTCAGGAGATGCAATTTAAATTAATTTAATTATTCAATTTTGGTTGCCATATTAGACTGTAATATTAGACATATTAGACTTTCCCTCTTTTATGGTGATCATAAACTCACTCTAGCTATAGGGTTGCTCACATATGTCTTCCCTAAATTAGGCCACGATCCTGCAGGAAAGTCTGTGCAGACAGACCCTGTGCCTCTACAGAATCTCACTGAAGTCAGTGCAGCATTGCATGAATGCAGAGGTTCACTTGTGTTGGGTCTCACTGCAAGACTGGTGCCTTTGCCCCGATCCTGTAAAGATTTATGCACGTTTAACTTTATGCAATGTAAGTAGCACTATTAAAGTAAATGAAACCTCTCACAGTGCATTAAGTTAAGCACATGCTTGTAGGATTAGGCCCACGTAGGTTATGGATCATGTGCATGTATATGTGAGTAATGATAGTATCTGAAATATAAAGATTAAGGTGCTTTTATTTTGTAAGCGAATATGGTTACATTAGCAACTAATAATGTGAATAACATGGGTGGTGAAGGGAAGGAAAAAGATTGTTGTCAAAAGTGTATTGTTCTGTGTTGGCCACAAAAAGTGCTATTGCATGAGTATCATCCTGAGATAGTTATATGGAGGGGGGAACATGTTGACCTTTTATCAGGGTGCAGTGGTACATGTCAATTGGCAACATGAACTCAAACATCTCTGAATCTGTTAAGAACTGCTCTGAAGCTAACTAAATTGAATCCCCTTGAAATGTATGTGATTCATAGCTAGAACCGCTAAAACAAAATTCTTCGGGATTGTTCATGTGGGGTTATTTGTTCTTCATCTGAGGTGGAGTAAAATTGTCAAAGTGGTGATATAATTGAAAAGGAATGAGAATTACCAGAAAATGTCAGCACTTGACTTTTAGAATATTTCCTCCATAAGACTGAGAAAATATTGCAAAATAAAAGTTTTGTTGTCTGTAGACACAGAACTTGAATTATCGTCCTTTTGGGGTTTATCTGAACAAAATAGAATGCTTCTTCAGGCTGAGATTTAAGGGAACGCATTGTTTTGGCAGTCATTAAGAAAGTAAGAATACCTTATTTTGTGCCACACACTGATAAATACAATGCGGGGGGGGGGGGGGGGGAAGCTGAATTTTATACAAGTTTTCTAATTATCTGAAAGTATTTGTTTCTGTTAGTATCTGATGTGTTGTTGTAGTGTGCTGTTGTACCGAGCTTCTTTGATTGAGACAATTCATATATTATTGCTAATAAAAATGCGGCTAATTGGTGGGGTAGCCATAGAATTTGTGTCATTTTACAAGCTTTCAATCCTCAAATGAATATGTTATTTAGTTCTCTGACATGAAGACATGGATTTTTATGAGGTATAACCATTAATATTTTAACATCAAACACTGGCTGGCTCATCTTCTTTCCCTGTGGATGCTATAGGCAGCAGTAGACCGATGAGTGCAACTGTTGGGACCCAGTCTTGTCTCTTTCCAGGCCCACAGAGTTGACATTCCTCAAGCTCATGTGATAGGCTGTGGATGAATATTCCAGAGAGCTCAGCAGTTATGATGTGTGCCTTGTGTGTTTCAAATTGGTCTTTGTGTGGCTACTACACTGCCTCATGTTGGATTACTTCTGCTTCTGGGATGAGTAATCTGTGTGAGTGATATATGTGAGTCCTAAACTGGCCAGAATATGGTTACAGCTAATGCTACAGGAGTGTTAATTTGTGTCTGTTGTTAAAAGTGAAGAGAGACAGATTTCGGCCTTTGTATGCCATAAAACTTTATTCAGATATAACCAATTACAACTTTGCAGTATTACTGAATTTTCACAATAAAGAATGTTGTATTTTTACAAACAGACCATTTAGTAACAGAAAAATGGAAACAAAATAAAACAAAGGTAGAGATGTATTGCAGGCAGAATAATGCATCCATATACACTTTGATGTAGACATTTGCTGTTAGCAACAGGCATCTGAGTAGTAACAGACTGGACCTGGACACTTCTCATGAATTCCTGAACCAAGGTACCCCACCTCTCATGGACATATGATAAACATAATTAGCTGCAGAAAGTTACCTGCTTACAGTCTTCCTCGCTGTCTTTGGTCAGGGGCACCTAATATGGCCCTAACATAGTTAGCCACCGTTCTCTAATCAATGACCTGAATGGGGAAAAGGGACTTTTATCTAAGGAAAAAATTAATATTAAAAAGTGCTTTCCCTTGTCTGCAAGGGTTTTCAAACAGCCCCAGAAAACACATAGGGTTTATTTGTTCCACTCTGCATAAACCATCCTAAAGTAAACAAGAGTTTGACAGTAATCAAAGAAATCCCTTCCTAGGGGTGGGAATGAAGTAAGTGAGGTTAGTAAAGAGACAGACAGAGAATTGCTTCTTTGTCTTGTCTTTTAATTGCAGTGAAGGACATATACTCAGAATCAAGAGGATTTTCCCCTCTGTGAACAAAACTCATAGCCTTCCACTAAGCATGCAAGCAGGAGGGATGCCTATGTTTGCTACACATTAGGGCAGTGATCCCCAAACTTTTGAGGGTTGTGCAGCCCCTTACCCCTGTCTGCGAGCCCCCCCCCCCAAGCTGGGAGTGGGGCCATGGCTTGGCGTGGCTTGGGGTGGGGTGGGGTGGGAGGGAGGGAATATGGACAGGGTAAGGGGGCCGAGGCTGGGGCCACAGCTATGGGTGAGTCTGAGGCCTGCTCGGGGCGAGGGTGGGAACAGAGCCGCAGCCAGGCTGTGGTGGGGGCCAGCAGCTGGGCCCATGGCCAGCTGCGGCTCCCCTCCCCGCCTTGTCCCCAGCCTCAGAGTCACGGCCATTGCCAAGGCTGGGGACGGGGCCACGTGCGTGTGGGGCCGTGAGCTGGGAACATGGCTGGAGGGTGGATCGGAGCACAGTTAGGGGTGGGGTGGGTCTGGGTAGCGCTCCCTCCCCACCCCCGGGGAGCTGGCCAAGGCCTCCTGCTCCCGTCAGGTGGTCCTCCATGCCCCCCTAGGGGGGCGTGCCCTACACTTCGGGAACCTCTGCATTAGGATATACCTACACACCTTATCTTGTTCTATAGAAGAAGGAATGGATATTCCACTCACCTACACATCTGTATTCTCTGGGACCTTTAAACAGAGACAGACAGGTAACAAAGCATTAAATCCCCAGTATGACAGGTATCACAATTTCCTGCAATATCCTTGGAAGGCCTTATTGTATTAAGGTGGGCCGGGATTGTATGTAATTTCCCTAGGGGCAAGATGTGACAGATGTGAGACCTGGGACATGTAAAGGAGTTCGAGACTATATTGAATTGTGCCAGATAAGTATGAACTTTCTAGGACAGTAAGTGGATTTCCTGGGGAATTCCAAGGGAGTAGCAAATGCAAATTCCACATCTCTGATTATGCAAAACTCAAGGCATAGCTTCAAAAGGCTTGGTGAGAGGCCAACTGCCTGCTCATTCCCTATTATGGAAAGCAAGATCAAAGACCCAGGCTGTATAAAGATATGGCTGAGCTGCCCAAACTTCATTCTGGTTCCTGATCTAAAGATTTAATTTGAACTTTTAACCACAGGAAAAACACAATTTTGGGGTTTAGAAGACTGACATCTACCAGAGTCCTATGTTGGAGTTGGAGGTGGTCTATGGTAAGCTTTTTAGCATGAGTGTAGGTTCATTTATTGTTTTTATATGCTTTCTCTGTAATGCTTTTATTTTAAGAATAAAGGTGCTAGATTGGAAGAAGCTGTATGGTAACTTAACTGCTGGTTATACATAGGGTTGCCAGGCGTCTGGCTTTTGACTGGAACAGTCGAAAAGGGACCCTGGAAGCTCTGGTCAGCATTGCTAACGGGGCTGCTAAAAGTCCAGTCGGCGGCCTAGCAAGGTTAAGGCGGGCTCCTTGCCTGCCCTGGCTCCATGTGGCTCGCACGAGCGGCCAACATGTCTGGCTCCTAGGCGCAGGAGCGGCCACGGGGGCTCCGCATGCTGCTCCCACCCCGAGCGCCAGCTTCGCAGCTTCCATTGGCTGGCAGCGTTCAGAACCTCCGGCCCCTCCGCCTAGGAGCCGAACATCCAGGATGCTTCCAGGAGCTGCCCCAACTCCCTGCCCCAGCCCTGAGCCCCCTCCCGCACCCCAAACCCCCTCATTCCCAGCCCCCACCCCAGAGTCTGTGCCCCCAGCCAGAGCCCTCCACTCACACCCCAGCCCTCTGCCCCAGCCCCCTCCAGCCCCCTGAACCTCTCATTTCTGTCTCATCTGGATCCTGCACCCCCAGCCAGAGCCCTCGCCCCCTCCCGCATCCCAACCCCCTGCCCCAGCCTGGTGAAAGTGAGTGAGGGTGCGGGAAAGCGAGCAACAGAGAAAGGGGGGATGGAGTGAGCGGGGGGTCAGGGCCTCGCAGAAGCGGTGGGGCCTCAGGGCTAGGGTGGGGGAAGGGTGTTCGGTTTTGTGCGATTAGAAAGTTGGCAACCTTAGCAATACACTGGTCATAGCCCAGAGAGAAAGCAAAGCACATGCCGCCTTTTAGGGAGACTGATTTGCTGGGGATATTGAATGTATGGCAGGGAGCTCTGCAGCCTTAAAACCCCTGGTCAGAGGGAATTAGATGTACATCTCCACCCACCCAAGGTGATGGCTGGGAGCTGGAAACCTTTAAGGGGGTGCCATTACGTGACCGTGGAGCGGGAATATAGGTAAAGTTATTCTGAAATTGTGATGCCCTAAATGAACTTTCTGATCTAACTTGAGCCTTTCATTCAGAATCTCTCTCTCCCTTCTGTGTACCTCCTGAATAAACAACCTACCTAGCTTTTTTTTTTTCCCTGCTGAATGAATATAGGCCCTTTTTCTCTCATACAAAAGAGATACCTAATTAAAACTGAACTGCATATATAATTTCAAATAGGAAATATTCTTTTTAGAGACAAATCAACAGTATACTTATCTGAAACAGAGGAAGAAAGTGGAGATATATCTGAGCCATGGATCATTTTTCTAAGAGCAACATAAGCAGAGCTTCTGTATATAGTATAACAATATTATTGCAGGTAAATAACATTACAAGTAGTTTACAGATAACAGAACTGATTATAAAACGATTAGATAGTTTTGAAGTATACAAAGAACAAGATCCAGATAAATTTTGAAGTAAGCAGATAAATATGATCCTTTTTTAATTGGTCTTTAAAATTTTTTTAGTAGCTTTGAGAGATTTCTAAAGATTTGAAAGTATTAAGCTTTAATAAAAAAAGATCCAAAGGCAAACCCAGAAACTATAAGCCAATGTGTGTAACAGTAGCTTTTTGGGGGAATTATTTTAAGGAATGTGGTGAGGGAACAACTGGAAAAGACTAGTTAGATTAACAGGAGTCAGTTTTGATTAGGCAAAGGAAATAGTGGAGTAAGTAACTTTTGTGGTGGGGTAGTTGTATCCCTGCCATTATAGGCAAAGGAAATTTGGTGGGTATAGCATAGTTATATCTTCTGAAAGCATTTGACATGGTTCCATATTAGAGATTAAAGGCTACAAAAAGAAGAGTCACATAGAATGAGAGGTAGAATGAGGTGAGAATGGGCTTATCAACAGAACCATTGAAACTTTTGCAGGCTTGAAAGGGGTTACAAATGGAGTATTCCAAGTGGTTGTTTTAGGAACTCTGTACATTTATATATAATTAGGGCTGACAAGTAATTAAAACAATTAATCGCGATGAATCACACTGTTAATAATAGAATACCTTTTATTTAAATATTTTTGGATGTTTTCCACATTTTCAAATATATTGATTTCAATTATATCACAGAATACAAAGTGTACAGTGCTTACTCTATATTTATTTTGATTACAAATATTTGCACTGTAAAAAACAAAAGAAATAGTATTTTTCAATTCACCTAATGCAAGTACTATAGTTGCACATGAAAGTTGAACTTACAAATGTAGAATTATGTACAAAAAATACCTGCATTCAAAAATAAAACAATGTAAAACGTTAAAGCCTACAAGTCCACTCAGTTCTATTTCTTGTTCAGCCAATTGCTCAAACAAGTTTTACATTTGCAGGAGATAATGCTGCCCACTTCTAGTTCACAATGTCACCTGAAAGTGAGAACAGGTGTTATGGCACTGTTTTAGCCAGCGTTGCAATAAATTTACCTGCCAGATGCATTAAAGAGTCACATGTCCCTTCATGCGTCAACCACTATTTCAGAGGACATGCAGAACCTGTCATCAGCATGGATGCATGATAACAACCTAAAGCAGTGCGGACCGGCACATGTTCATTTTTATTATCTGAGTCAGATGCCATCAGCGGAAGATTGATTGTCTTTTTTGGGGTTTGGGTTCTGTAGTTTCCGCATTGGAGTGTTGCTCTTCTAAGACTTCTGAAAGCTTGCTCCACACCTCATCCCTCTCAGATTTTGAAAGGCACTTCAGATTCTTAAACCTTGGGTCGAGTGCTGTAGCTATCTTTAGAAATCTCACATTGGTACCTTCTTTGCATTTTGTCAAATTTGCAGCGAAAGTGTTCTTAAAATGAACATGTGCTGAGTCATTATCTGAGACTACTATAACATGAAATATATGGCAGAATGCGGGTAAAATAGAGCCAGAGACATACAATTCTCCCCCAAGGAGTTCAGTCACAAATTCAATTAATGCATTATTTTTTGAATGAGTGTCGGCAGCAGGAAGCATGTCATCTGGAATGGTGGCCGAAGTATGAAGAGGCATATGAATGTTTAGCATATCTGGCACATAAATCCTTTGCAATGCAGGTTATAAAAAGTCCCATGCAAGCGCCTGTTCTCGCTTTCTGGTGACATTGTAAATAAGAAGTTTTATCTTCCATAAATGTAAACAAACGTGTTTGTCTTAGTGATTGGCTGAACGAGAAGTAGGATTGAGTGGACTTGTAGGCTGTGAAGTTTTGCATTGTTTTGTTTGTGAGTGCAGTTATGTAACAAAAATCTACATTTGTTAGTTGCACTTTCATGATAAAGAGATTGCACTATAGTACTTGTATGAGGTGAATTGAAAAATACTGTTTCTTTTGTTTATCATTTTACAGTGCAAATATTTGTAATAAAATATTAATACAAAGTGAGCAGTGTAGACTTTGTGTTCTGTGTTGTAATTGAAATAACTATATTTGAAAATGTAGAAAAACTTCCAAAATATTTAATACATTTCAATTGGTATTCTATTGTTTAACAATGCAATTAAAACTGTGATTAATCATGATTATTTTTTTAATTGTGATTAATTTTTTTGCATTAATCGTGTGAGTTAACTGTGATTAATCAACAGCCCTAATAATAATAATTTCATTGTGAGCTAATTTGAGAACAAAATCTCAGAGCTCGATGCAGACTTCTATTACTTTTTCTATGACTGTTTCCTTTAATGAAATCCCATTGACCTTGCTGGGAATTCCACATTCTTAATATTAAAGAGATCCGAGCTATGGAGGAGAACTTCACAGAGACTTTTGCCTATAGTTTCCATATGATGATGAAGTTGGAAGTAGAGTATATAATGAGGGGCAATGCAATCAGATTAAAAAAGACTGGTATTACTTAGGAGACTTGCTCATGTGATGCTAAATGCAATTAAATGTAGAAAGGTTTATGATTATTATTATATACTGGGGATGAGGGAGGAACCTATCACCCAGCAGATAGAAGATCTGGGGATTATCTCGGAAAAATAATGGAACTAAGGGGCAATCACTATAAAGACAAACAATATACAAGATTTTATTGGTGGTGTGATGGATTGTAAAACTCTCACTATATGAGACATTGGTTAGACTCCCATCTGTGGAACTATATGCAGTAGTGGTCATTGAACCATATGAGGGAAGTTATTTCCTTGAAGACAGTGCATTGTAGATCAATAAAAATGTTTGAAGAGCCTAATTTATAAAAGAAGATTAAAGGTGTTGTGCTTGCACTTGCTGAAAAAGTGGCAGCTGAAGTGACTTAGTACATTAAGGGGTAAGTGTGGGAGGAGGGAGAGGAGAAAGATGAAGTTAAGCTTACGAGTGAAAGACTGGAATATTAGGCTATGTGATCCTTCCTGGTTTTTATGAGAATATGATAATTTGACCTAATGTCCTCTAAAATGTGAATGATACCTGGATTTGTTTTTCTTGCATGAGTTCTAATATGTTTCTGTGTTACTTTGAAAAATCAATAATAATTCTGAAAAATCTTAGCAAAAATGGAGTAAAGAGGGAAGGAATATTCATCACAGAATGTTAAGTTACTTGTTGTCACACATTGTGAGCAAATTCTAATGTCAATTTTTTGCCACCCAGTTGACATTGGACATATATTGGTGTTGGAATGATGTAATGCTGCCTTTTTCTGACCTTATTAAGATCTGGAGGATCCAGGTATAGAATCACAGAAATATAGGGCTGGAAGGAGCCTCAAGAAGTCATCTATTCCTGCCCCCCCATGCCGAGGAAGGATCAAATACACCTAGACCATCCCTGACAGATGTTTGTCTAACTTGTTTCGTAAACCTCAAACGAAAGGCATTCTACAACCTCCTTGGGAACCCTATTCCAGTGCTTAATTATCCTTACAGTTAGAAAGTTTTTCCTAATATCTAACCTAAATCATCTTTGGTGCAGATTCAACTGATTACTTCTTGTCTTACCTTCAGTGGAGAACAATTGATAACTGATCTCTTTATAACAGCCCTTAACATATTTGAAGACTGTTATCAGGTCCCTTTTCAGTCTTCTTTTTTCAAGACTAAACATACCTATTTTTTTAACCTTTCCTCATAGGGTCATATTTTCTAAACCTTTTATCGTTTCTGTAGCTCTCCTTTGGACGCTTTCCAGTTCTTCCACATTGTGACATTCCCCAAGATACAATATAGCTCAGTGGTTTGAGCATTGGCCTGCTAAACCCAGGGTTGTGAGTTCAATCCTTGAGGGGGTCATTTAGGGATTTGGGGATTGGTCCTGCTTTGAGCAGGTGGTTGGACTAGATGACCTCCTGAGGTCCCTTCCAACCCTGATATTCTATGATCAGGACTGATGGCCGGCTGTGTCCCCTCAATTCTGCAAACTGGGGTGCCTTTTACGCTGCTTTGCTCTGAGAGCAACCACTGGTCAGCTCACACACAGCCTCCAGCATGTACATCTCTCCCAGCTATATTGTATGAGTGCTATAGTCATGAATTACACTGCAGGGCAACACCAACAAACTCCCAGTCCTAGACTTTCCCACAGAAATGTGCATCTTACACTGCTCAGCACCCTCCTGGGCAATCTAAGCTTATATAAAGTCCGTCATTTCATTAATAGAAAATGATATGCACAAATCTTGTTATCCCAAATGAAGTTTTCCAAACACTTCCATCCAAATACACACTGGTTTAGATAAAACGATAAAAACAAGTTTATTAACTAGAAAGATAGATTTTAAGTGATTACAAGTAATGATGCATAAAAATCAGAATTAGTTACAAGAAAACAAAAGATAAAACAAAATTAGTATCTTAATAATATCTAATTTAACAAGCTAAATAAATTCAAAGCAAAGGCTTCTCTCACCACATGCTCTAGCAGGCTTACCAACTGGAATCCTTTCAGCCAGGACTCCTCCCCCAGTTCAGTATTAATTTCCTTGCCCTTCAGGTGGTGGTGTTTCTGTGAGCAGAAAGGAAGGGAAGAGTAACTTGAGGCATCTGTTCCACATTTTCATACTTTGAGAATCATCTCCAGCTGAGGTTCAGGAGACAGAAGGCCTGGGGCACGGTAACCTCAAGCTATTTCTTTGCCAAAGTGTGGATTTCTCTCACACCCTTTTTCCTGCCGAAGAATGGTCACTTAACCAGGTGATAGTCCATTTGATTTTGTTGACACCTGGGTGAGGCATCAGTTTCCCTTTTGTCTTTGAGGAACTAGTTTGTGTCTGCTTTTCCGAACTTGGAACATATCTCAGTAATGTTATACAGTAGAATCTTATAATTTTACATACGGTGTTGCCACACATATTTTGCCAGGATAATAATGAGCAGCAAATTATGAGTTTTCAAATGATACTTCACCAGGCATCTTTGTACAAAATTTATCATAGTCTTGTAAAAGGGGTGAACATAAGGGTACAGGCTGTCCCACATTTTTCTTTAAGTGTGGGGCCCATAAATGAACATAATACTGCAGTTGAGGCCTCATCAGATCTGAGTAGAGTGGGATGATTATCTCCTATTTTGTACATCTGACACTCCTGTTAATATATCCCAGAATTATATTAGCCTTTTCTGCAACTGCGTCATATTGTTGGTGCATATTCAATTTATCATCCACTATTTTCCTTCCTAAGTGTACTACTTTGCACTTGTATTTTTTGAATTTCATTTTGTTGAATTCAGATCACTTCTTCAGTGTGTCAAGGTCATTTTGAATTCTAATCCTGTCCTCCAAAGTGCTTCTCGTCCTTCCCAGCTTCATGTCATCCACAAATTTTATAAGCATACTCCCCACTCCATTACCCCAGCCATTAATGAAAACATTGGATAGTACTAGACATAGGATTGATCCTTGTGGAATCCTATGAGATACGCCTTCCCAGTTTGACATCGAACCACTGATTACTCTTTGAGTATGGTCTTTCAACATTTTTTCATCCACCTTGTATTAATTTCATCTAGACCACATTTCCCTAGTTTGCTTATGAGAATGTTATGTGGGACTGTATCAAAAGCCTTACTATAATCAACGTCATGTCTACAGCTTCCCCTTATCCACTAGGCCAGTGATTCCCAAACTTGTTCCGCCAGTTTGTTTACCTGCCGCATCTGCAGATTCGGCCGATGGTGGCTCCCAGTGGCCGCGGTTCGCTGCTCCAGGCCAATGGGAGCTGCTGGAAGCGGCGCGGGCTGAGGGACGTACTGGCCGCTGCTTCTAGCAGCTCCCATTGGCCTAGAGCAGCGAACTGTGGCCACTGTGAGCCGCGATCGGCTGAACCTGTGGACACGGCAGGTAAACAAACCGGCCTGGCCTGCCTGGGGCTTTCCCTGCACAAGCGGCAGAACAAGTTTGGGAACCACTTCACTAGGCCAATAACCAGGTCAAAGAAGAAAATTAGGTTGGTTTGTCATGATTTGTTCTTGACAAATCCATGTTGGCTATTACTTGTATCCTGTTATCCTCTAGGTGCTTACAAACAGATTGCAGTTTTGTTGTAGCTGTGTTGGTTCCAAGATAATTAGAGAGACCTGAAGAAGTGCTTTCTGTAGCTGGAAAGCTTGTTTCTTTCACCAACAGAGGTTAGTTCAATAAAAGATATCACCTCACCCACCGTGTGTTTCTTCAAACTGATTGTTTAATTTATTCCAGTATCTTTCCAGTTAGGTGGAGTGGTCTATAATTCTCCAGGACCTCTTTATTCCCTTTTTTAAAGATGGGTACTCTGTTTGCCCTTCTTCAGTCAGCTGGGACTCATCTGTCCTCTGAGTTCTTGAAGATAATGGCTAACTGTTCAGAGATTGCTTGTATATTTTAAGTTAATTTCCCTCCCCGCCCCAGTTGTTAACCCAAAGTGTAGGTGTGTTTACTTTAGCTATTACATCCACCATTTCCAAACATCTTAGTACAACTTTGAGTCTGTCAGACTCAGAAGATGTTATATTTTTGCATCCTTGTATTGCAGGGCAACTGATGGTATAGTGTATGCAGTAGAACCGCAGAGTTACAAACACCTCAGGAATGGAGGTTGTTCGTAACTCTCTGAAATGTTCGTAACTCTGAACAAAACATTATGGTGATTCTTACAAAAGTCTACAACTGAACATTGACTTTATACAGCTTTGAAACTTTATTATGCAGAAAAAAAATGCTGCTTTCCCTTTATTTCTTTAAGTAGTTTATGTTTAACACAGTAATGTACTGTAGTTGCTTGTTTTGGTCTCTGCCACTGCCTGATTGTGTACTTCTGTTCCAAATGAGGTGTGTGGTTGACTGATCAGTTTGTAACTCTGGTGTTCGTAACTCTGAGGTTCTACTGTATGTTGTGTTCCAGGGAACTGTACTAGTCCCTGAAAGACATTTGGGTATTGTACAACTAATCCTTCTTTGAAAATGGGGTCTTAGTGTGTGTTGTTCCCATTCTTCATACTTGGTTGAGCTCAGTGAAAACTTCTTTGTCTAGTAGTAGTGTAAGAATGAAAATTCAGAATCTGATTTTTTTTTTCCCTTTGGCTGTTACTGCTATGAGAATGACTTGTGCTCACCTACAGGTTCTATCCTGGAGCTTCAGTATATGCTCTTAGAATAACATAAGACTGCCTTCTTGTTTTGACTGAACCCAGAATCTGCCTTAGAATCATAGAATCATAGAATATCAGGGTTGGAAGGGACCTCAGGAGGTCATCTAGTCCAACCCCCTGCTCAAAGCAGGACCAATTCCCAACTAAATCATCCCAGCCAGGGCTTTGTTAAGCCTGACCTTAAAACCCTCTAAGGAAGGAGATTTCACCACCTCCCTAGGTAACCCATTCCAGTGCTTCACCACCCTCCTAGTGAAAAAGTTTTTCCTAATATCCAACCTAAACTTCCCCAACTGCAACTTGAGACCATTACTCCTTGTTCTGTCATCAGGTACCACTGAGAACAGTCTAGATTCATCCTCTTTGGAACCCCCTTTCAGGTAGTTGAAAGCAGTTATCACATCCCCCCTCATTCTTCTCTTCTGGAGACTAAACAATCCCAGTTCCCTCAGCCTCTCCTCATAAGTCATGTGCTCCAGACCCCTAATCATTTTTGTTGCCCTCCGCTGAACTCTTTCCAATTTTTCCACATCCTTCTTGTAGTGTGGAGCCCAAAACTGTACTCCAGATGAGGCCTCACCAATGTCAAATAGAGGGGAACGATCACGTCCCTCGATCTGCTGGCAATGCCCCTACTTATACAGCCCAGAATGCCGTTAGCTTTCTTGGCAACAAGGGCACACTGTTGACTCAAATCCAGCTGCTTGTCCACTGTAACCCCTAGGTCCTTTTCTGCAGAACTGCTTCTTAGCCATTCGGTCCCTAGTCTGTAACAGTGCATGGGATTCTTCCGTCCTAAGTGCAGGACTCTGCACTTGTCCTTGTTGAACCTCATCAGGTTTCTTTTGGCCCAATCTTCTAATTTGTCTAGGTCCTTCTGTATCCTGTCCCTACCCTCTAGTCTAGTGTATCTACCACTCCTCCCAGTTTAGTGTCATCTGCAAACTTGCTGAGAGTGCAGTGCACGCCATCCTCCAGATCATTAATGAAGATATTGAACAAAACCGGTCCCAGGACCGACCCCTGGGGCACTCCACTTGAAACCGGCTGCCAACTAGACATGGAGCCGTTGATCACTACCCGTTGAGACCGACGATCTAGCCAGCTTTCTATCCACCTTATAGTCCATTCATCCAGCCCATACTTATTTAATTTGCTGGCAAGACTACTGTGGGAGACTGTATCAAAAGCCTTGCTAAAGTCAAGGAATAACACATCCACTGCTTTCCCCTCATCCACAGACCCAGTTATCTCCTCATAGAAGGCAATTAGGTTAGTCAGGCATGACTTGTCCTTGGTGAATCCATGCTGACTGTTCCTGATCACTTTCCTCTCCTCTAAGTGCTTCAGAATTGATTCCTTGAGGACCTGCTCCATGATTTTTCCAGGGACTGAGGTGAGGTGAGGTGAGGCTGACTGGCCTGTAGTTCCCTGGATCCTCCTTCTTCCCTTTTTTAAAGGTATGTTCTGATAAAATATTTGTTCCAGTCTCAGCATCAAGCTTAAATTTTATACATATATTCCTTGTATAGAGAGTTGAATATCAAGCCTCTGTTGGGGTAGCTGCATGAGTACTGTCAATCCATGATACTGTCTCTCCAGGGAGTACAAACTGTCTTTCAGCCAGAGATTTGTACCCTTTCCTTTGAGGTGGCTTTGCTGCTCTGCTCATGTGTGCAGAGTGAACTCAATTTCATTGTCACATGTGGCCACAAACAGGACATGTTTACTGTGCTTTACCACTTTGTGAGAGTAGGTTTTTTGTATGATGTGTATGCACAGTTGATTAATGCAGGTCCTCATGTGGTAAGATCTGAATAGCCGATGTAGACTTTTCAGTGTTTTGCCAAGACATGTTATCCATTTGCATTGTTCAGGTCCTGCAAATGTCCAGGACCTTTGATTCCCTTCATAGCCTTTCTCTCAGCTTTTTGTCTAGCATATCATTTTCAATTCTACCAAACTCACAAGTTTGTGCTTTCTGACTCAGTTCTGTTACATTCTTATCTACATGCTCCCAGGTGAGGATGAAAATAGATTTGGTGCCATCCAAAAACAATATCCTTCTTAGGGTTAAAATAATTTATAAACCTTCTGCCTTTCTGCTATAAGTTGAACATTTCAAGAGCTTCCTCACTCAGTGCATGAAGTAGGTTTGTTACTTTTAAATCCTCCTCTTTTGTTTTTTTCTGCTGGAGAAGCTTTCCTAAAGATTAGGAAGCATTACTTCCATGATCTCTAGTTCTGTATCAAATTGCTATCTACCAGTAATGGTGCTGAAAGTTTGCATAGACCCATGCATATACCACTAACTTAGGTATGAATTTTAATTTATAGTACTTTTTTTTCTTTGTTGTTTTACTTCCATTTCTCATCTGTGCTTGCTATTTCTCTGAATCTCTGCACCGTCTGTTTGGTTCCTGGCAATTCTGTGTGCTTCCTCACTTTTGGATGAGAGGAAAACTTGCACTTCTTGCACCAAGCAAAATATATCATCTTCTGACAACGTGCCGCTGTCTGTAACACAGGTTAATGGTTGTGGGCTGCTGACTGTGCATGTGCTGCAGTCACTGAAACTCAGGAATTGTGAAAGGATCACTAAGGACAGTTCACTGCTGAGTGTATTAAACTATAGTTCTTAACAAAAGTAAATAACATGAATGTTACTTGGACGTGAGCCCTTCCTTTGTGTGTGCCTGCATTTAGAGGCTTTTCTGTTAGTGGCTGACTCCCTATAGCTTGTGCAAGTGTAATTTTAAATACATGACATACAATATACTACCATTTGTAAATTGGAACAGTAATTTTAACATTCCCAAATCCCATTCCTGTATTCACGTCACTCTTGTTCCTTTTTAAAGTGCACATTCCCTCTTTAATATGTGCGTATAATCTTAAAATATGTTCAGTTTGTCCTCTTTTTAAGATTTTAAATGGGTTTGTCTTAAAAATGAAACTATTTTCATCTTTAGGAAGAAATTTCCACAATAATCACATCAATTTCCAAATTACAGGGAAGATGCAGCTGTGACTGGGACGGCCACTTGGTCCAGTCCTAAAGACATTAAAAAATAGTGTCTCCTGAATGTTCAAATTGCACACCAGATCTTAGGAAACTTGACATCCCCGCACCCTAAAGAAATCCTCACACATATAAACTAAGACTGCTTGGTTAAGTACAGTAACTCCTCATTTAACGTTGTCCCACTTAACGTTGTTTCAGTGTTATGTCCCTGCTCAATTAGGGAACATGCTCCTTTAAAGTTGTTCAGTGCTCCCTTATAACATCATTTGGCTGCCTGCTTGTAAGATTCTGTGGAAGAGCAGCAAATTTACAAGGGAGCATTGCACAAGTTCCGCTTCTCCGCCACCTCCTCCTCCTTCCCAGCACTTCCCCCACCGCCAAACAGCTGTTTGGCAGTGCTTAGGACTTTCTGGGCGGGAGGGGGAGGAGCGGAGACGCAGCGCTTCCCCGCTTCTGCCCCTCCCTCCCAGAAAGTCCTAAGCACGAAGTGCTGGGAGGGAGGGGGAGGAACGGAGAAGCCCCGCGTCTCCACTCCTCCCAGAAAATCCTAAGTGCCGCTAAACAGCTGTTTGGCAGTGCTTAGGACTTTCAGGCAGTTTGGGGGAGGATCAGAGACATAGCGCTTCCCTGCTCCTGCCTCTCCCTTCCAGAAAGTCATGCTCTCTGTATGTGTGTGTATATATATCTCCTCAATATATGTTCCATTCTATATGCATCCGAAGAAGTGGGCTGTAGCCCATGAAAGATTATGCTCTAATAAATTTGTTAGTCTCTAAGGTGCCACAAGTACTCCTGTTCTCCTCACTGAAAAGTCGTCCCGGTCAACGTTGTTTCGTTGTTACATTGCTGATCAATTAGGGAACATGCTCGTTTAAAGTTGTATAATGCTCCCTTCTAATGTCGTTTGGCAGCGGCCTGCTTTGTCTACTGCTTGCAGAAAGAGCAGCCCGTTGCAGCTAGCTGGTGGGGGCTTAGAACCAGGGTGGACCGTCAGCCCCCCTATCAGCTCCCCTTATCAGCTCCCCACTCCCCGAAGTTCTCTGTGCAGCAGCTGCCTGCAGTTCAGCTGTCCCTCCCCCCACTGCCATGTGCTGCTCCTGCCCTCTGCCTTGGAGCTGCTCCCCGAGACTCCTGCTTGCTGTGCAGCAGGGAGGGAAGGAAGAAGGGGGCTAATGTCAGGGTGCTTCCTCCCCCCTGCACCTGCACCCTGCTTACCCCATCTTCCATAGAGCAAGGGGGACAGACCAGGACTCAGGACAGAGGGAGCTTGCAGCAGCTGCCTATCAGCAAGCTGATCTAATTAACAAGGCAGTGTACTTAAGGGAAATGCACATATCTCCCTCCATTCCTGCTGCCTTGTGTAGAGAGAGAGTTAACCCTTGAGGGCTCAGCCAATTGCTAGTTCATCATTTAGCAGTAAGGGAAATATCCCACCTTCTGACTCCTCCACCTCAACCAAGCTTCACAATCATCATCACTGTGTACCACTGTTAAATTGTTTGTTTAAAACATATACTGTGTGTGTGTATACATAATATAATATAGTCTTTTGTCTGGTTAAAAAAAAAATTCCCTGGAACCTACCCCTCTCATTTACATTAATTCTTATGGGGAAATTGGATTTGCTAAACATTGTTTCACTTAAAGTCACATTTTTCAGGAACATAACTACAACCTTAAGTGAGGAGTTACTGTACAACATTAAGTGAGGAGTTACTGTAATGCTAAATTATTAAACATACAGGATTGGGTTTCTTTGTGTTTATGTAATGAGCTGGTGAGTGAGTACTGACCCATGGAGTGCTGACCCACAGAGTATCTGAGTTGTTATGGCCCCTACCTAGACCATAGCTCTTTAACTCAAGCAGTAACAACTCATGCTTTTAACTCTGGAGGTTGCCGGTCAGTCCCCAGTGTGTCAAGCAGGATGATCACATGTTCAGGTGCACAGTGGCCATTTGCACGATGTGAGTGCAGCTGTCACTAGTATAGTCTTCTCAATGTTCTTTTCCACTAGGGAGGTTGTCATTCTGAACAGAGCAACTTCTGTGGAAGAAGATTCTCTGCAGTGAAACTTAGAACAGTCTGAAGGAAAAAAGGGGCAAAATCTCTTGAAAACACTGGCATATGTATTTTTTCATAATGCAACTGATATTTCTCTTATCTAACAGGACATCAGCTCTGATTTCTTTAGAAATCTCTGCATGCCCCTGTATCTTAGCAAAATTGGTAAATCACTGTAACAAAAAGAGTTGTCTTAAATCTACCTACCAGATTTTTGGTTGAAATGTTATGAAAGGCACATTGGGAAATTCTCATTTCTCGGTGTTTCAACTGTCAAACCTCATCCAAACTTAGCTGCAGCAGTTAAAACCATAATTGTGCAAATAATAGAGGATGACACATAGTATGTAATGACTGGAGAAACAACAATGCAGAAAAGATTATCAAAATGAGCAGTTCTGGGGGAAAAAAACACTTGCACTATTCTGTTGAAAACACATGTTGCCATTCGTCTTCTATATTTTAGCTACATGAGCTATGCATTAATCTTCATGCTATCCCAAACTGACTTCCAAGAAGAGGAGTACTGTGATATGGAAAACTTCAGAATTCAGAAAACAAAGTTACTGCTTTTACTTTTAATGTCATAGTCAAGTGCTGTAGTTCCAATCATACTCTTACTAATCTTCCCTCTCCCTCCTCTCCTCTTCTCCCCCACCCCCAAATACTTGATTTTTGCTGGGGAATAACCTGGCTAAGGTTGGTAACAGAGCTGTGATGTCTCAAATCTGCACCAAGGATTATTGGGATTATATTCCAATTTTGTGTTAAAATAGTTTAGTTGATCTGATCTCTGTTCCACCCTTCAATGGCTTTGTGTATTTCTCCTGAGTTTGTGGATTTCAGCATAATGATTAACGAAACTTTGGTCTGTTTAAAGTAATGCAGCAACACCCTCCACCTGATGCAGCTGGAATCTCTCTGGGATCCTCAAGGCACAATTCACATGTGGAGTGTGGAATTTCCTGGCTTCAGTGATCCAAGGGTTTTGCTGTGTGTTGTGAATTTGCATTCCAGTCGTACTCACTTTCTGCTCTGGATAGGATACAGCTGGATTTACATTCAGTGTATATGTTGTCTTTTAATAACATGCCTCCAAGAGGCAATATCCAGAGAGGGTGTATTCTTAAGAATGATGCAGTCAAGCAGCTCTTCTGTTATAGTAGTTACTATAATACTATTTACAAGGTAACTTTAAAATATTGAAAGAGAAAGTAGGGAAAAAAGATAGTGGCTTGCTTGATAGTTGGATATAATTGCAAAAAGCAAGATGGAAAATAATTGGTAAAAAATATTTTTTTAAAGAATGCTCTTATATCTTCATGTTGCCCATCTTGTCCCATTGTAATTTTTGGGTGAATATTCTGATTTATGGGGAAATAAATAGTGCCTATATGAAGCTGCTGAGTGATCTGAAACATTGGGTGTAGTCTTTGGGGAGGTGAGTTAATGACCAGGGTGCAGTTGAGGGGATAAACAATGCATGCTGAGTATAGTTTATCACATGCATATCACCTTCATCTAGATGGTGAATGTATGTATAGAATAAAACAGGAGATTTTAAAAATGTTGAAGACAGATTTAAGTTTACTCACGTAATAACCAAATGCCAGAACTAGGAGATTTATAAAAGAAGTAGCAATCTCCTTGCTGAATTTTATGCCAAACTTTCATTACAACGTCATTTGAGGGTTGTGCTAACTATAAACATTAATGATTAGCAGCCATAAGTAACGGCAGTGCACCAGTCACACTGTTGTTACATGTCAGTGTGTAGGAATGAGGTTCATTACAGTAGATGAGAATTACAACTATGTCTGAAAAGATTAAGACCTACTGAATCTCTTCTAATCCAGGGATAAATCCTATTATTTGTTTCCAAGCTTTGTGTTCAGAACACTTACACTCCTCTTTGTAAATGAGTTAATCCTAGTCGTTTTGGAACAATTTGAAAATAAGTAAAAGTTTGTTAAAGCAAATTATATCTTTATACTTCCTTCTTGCAGAAACAGCAAAACTTTGTTTACTGTATGTACTCAGTGTTATGAAAACAATTTAATTTTTCTCTATATGTGCAATATTTTTTCTGTTCTGTTTGAGTGAATAATCCTTTGCATTGGAATAATTAATGCTTACATTTTATTAATATTTTAATCCTAAAATCTATTGAAATATATTGGCCTCCTGGCTTTCTGGATATTGTAATTTAGGGGAGGCTGTGTGACCTAGTGCAGTGGTTCTGAACCAGAGGTCTGGGGTCCCCTGTGGGGCCGCGAGCAGGTTTCAGGAGGTCCGCCAAGCAGGGCTGGCATTAGACTTGATGGGGCCCAGGGCAGAAAGCCTTATGGGGCTGAAGCCTGGGGCCCCGAGCCCTGCCACCCCAGCTGAAGATTGAGCAGTTTAGCTTCATGGGGCCCCCTGTGGCATTGGGCCCCAGGCAGTTGTCCTGCTTGTACCCCCTAACGCTGGTCCTGGCTTTTATATGTAGAAAAACAGTTGTTGTGGCACAAGTGGGCTGTGGAGTTTTTATAGCACGTTGTGGGGGGCCTCAGAAAGACAAAGGGCACTGAACTGGCTCAGGAGAACTGGGTTTTATTCCCAGTTCTGCAATTGACATCCTTGGTGGCCCTGGGTAAGTCACTTTGCCACCTTGTGCCTCAGTTTCCCCATCTGTAAAATGGGGATAATGCTACTGGTTGCCTTTATAAAGGGATATGAGCTCTACCAATGAAAAGCACTCTGTAAGAACTACATATTTTTAATAGTGAGTTGTTAGCCCTGATCACTTAACTAAAATTAAGAATTAACTTTTAGAGACAGAAGAGTAGGATTTGTATGCACAGATTCTTAACTTTTTGTTAATTTTTATGTAATGTTTATAAAGATCCTATTTATTTATTTATTACATATCTTATATTACACAGTTAGTACTTCAAATGAGTATTTCTGGGATAAAGCTGGAGAATGTAAGTAAAATGCTAACTAAGATTTTTTTAAAAAAATTAACATTCAGATCTTGTCTGCTTAAAACTTTTTTGAAAAAGCACTTGCATGTTGTATATTGGTGCTTATTGATTTTCTATTATCAATATACAGAGCTCCTTCATAATTTCAGAGCACTATATATGTGTCTGTTAACAAACACCTACTACACAGTACTGTTATTTAGATTTACTCAGCTGGTTGAGAAAGTGGTGCAGTATGTGAAATATTTTTACAGTGAAGGGAATATATTTCTGGCATTGAAGGTCTAGGTCTCTTTCCCTGAATGCATCCTTGGTTCAAACATTATCTTGCACAATAAGTCTTAAAATTGGGTCCTTCTCTGTTATTTTATACAATTTTCTTTTGGTACACAATAACCCTGATGACAATAAACTGTTATGTTTCTGTGGTATGTAATTTGATTAGTATTGATAATTTGTTGTGTGTGTTGCTGTGTAGGAGATATTTAGCAGAGGCATATGCTTTTCCTGTATACTTCATGGTCCTAAGCATATAGATAACTTTGGCTGCAATGATAATGACAGGCATATGCCAACACAAGTAAATCTTTCTTATCCCTTTAAAAAATGAAAGGATGACGTGTTTCTTCCCATGTACTGTTTTAGATGACAGGTATTTAAGAAGAGGATCTTTGACATGCAGGGTTGGGTACAGAATTACTGGATTTTGTGATGGTGTTTTTTCTTTTCTTTTTTTTTATGTCTCAGTAGTGCATTGGTTATCTGTCTAAGCATGTAATTGTATTAATATGCAAATTTAAATACTGTAGGAAAAATCATGCTTTGACCCAAGTAAGCCAGTTTTCCCCAGGAAGGTTCTGAAAGTATTTTTTAACCAAAATGATGAAAAAAATACAAATGTCCTTTCTTTTTATACATAAAAATCTCTTCTTAAGTTAATTTTCATATGTATAATAAACCATTGTTTAATTCTTCAGGCTTCTTTCTATACTCTGAAGAGATTTTTGTTTCAAAGTCCTCACCAGTTGATGGGGTCACTTGAGATCTCTGTAGTTTGTTGATTTTAAGGGTGTATTAAATGGGCCCCATGTTATTAGAGCAGGATGTCAGTGGAATTTTGGAAGTGAGGAAACATAGGGACTTCAACATAGGGAGGTTAGGTGGTCATTATGCGTATCCTCTCCCCCCCCCCCCCCAACTCACTCTGCCTCTTTGGAACATTTTGTGCAAAAAAGGTGTGCTTCAGAAGCAGACTGCAGGGAATGTGTCATTTAAGGCTGTATGCTACAGCAGTGGTTCTCAGCCAGGGGTTCCGGGCTCCCTGGGGGGCCACAAGCAGCTTTCAGAGGGTTCTCCAAGCATGACCAGCGTTAGACTTGCTAGAGCCCAGGGCAGAAAGCTGAAGCCCTGTCACATGGAACTGCAGCCTGGGGCACCGAGCCCCACCACCCAGGGCTGAAGCCAAAGCCTGAGCAATGTAGCTTTGCAGTGCCCCCTGTGGTGTGGGGCCCCATGCAATTGCTCTGCTTGCTACCCCATAACGCTGGCCCTGGCTTTTATATGTAGAAAAACAGTTGTAGTGGCACAGGTGGTCCGTGGAGTTTTTCGTGCAAACAGGTTGCACGGTGGGGCTCAGAAAGAAACAGGTTGAGAACCCTTGTTCTACAAAGATTGTTATTGTACAGTGGTACAAAGAATTTACAGTGTTAGTTTTCCCTGCACATGCTACAGCCCAGCAGCCAGAGGACTTCTTCTTCCTCTGAGCAATCAGGATGGAAGGAGAAAAGAGGAAATGATATATAATGTGACACTAATAAATTGCCAACATTTCAAAAACAGACAGACAAGGAAAATGCAGTAACAAATCCCCAGCCATTAGAATGTAGATTATGTTGATATGTACAGCATTTAAAGTTCTTCTTCAATTTGGTTTGAAAATTGTCCAATGATTTACTTCCATCCGATGTTGTATACTGCCTAACCAGTCATTCCAATACGGGTTCTATTCATAATAATCTATTTGATTTTGCTATTTTGGCGCTGTCTGTTCCTAAGACTATCTCCTTTGGGGAGAAGTTAATAATTGTTGTTCCAGTAATATTTTTGGAACTACTCATACTTCTTTCCCAACACTACGATATTATATCAGCGCAACAGCTCTGCTATAGTTAAGGTTAAGACCAGCTTTCTGTTTAAAGTTCGACTCTAAGTGCCCTAAAATCTGCACAACTACTCGGATTGTCTTGAACTTTGGTGCTTCTCCCAAGAGTGCGGGGTTCTGTTACTGATCTAAACTTGGGGCCATTTGACCAAGGGGTTCCTGAGATGCAACACTGGGGAAAAACAGCTTTTCTTACAGCTGGCAAATTCAAGCAACCAATTTTTGTGCACAGATACAGATGAAAGCAGGCCTCAGATCATTGCACCAGAATCTCAGACATTGAAGGGCTATCCCAACAGAATGCATGACACCCACCAGCCCTTTGGGGGAAATCAAGTCAAAGCTTTATGTAAACAAGATTTTGCTGCTCCAATTTCGTGTGTCGCAAACTGTTCTAAGCCTCACATGCTTATTAACATGCCTAATGAATTACACTATGCATGTGCAGTGAAAGAGGCTACCTGGAAAACTACCTTTACATCACAGACCTATGTGGCTCTGAAGAAATGTTGAATCCAAGCATCATACCAGACACTGTTGAATCCATCCCAGGGCACAAAACCTATTGCTCCAATCCGCCTCTATCAAAGGGTTTTTTTTATTTGTGGAAATTGTAATATGAGCACATTGCGAAGGTGTTGGAACTATTTTTTTTAACAACAAAATAAGAGGGGAGAGTTATTGGGGTGAAAGAGAACATGGAACTAGGTAGAGGTGGATTTGGGGTGTAGCAAGGGGGATTGTGGGGAGGGGGATGGATGGGGGGAAGGAGAGGGATTGGGGGGCAGGTGATAGGGAGTGGGAGAGGGGTCGGGCACTGAGAAGGGGGACTTGGGGAAAATAGGGTCAGGAGTTCTGTCAGCACCACATTCTCCTGCCCAATGGGTTTGCCCCCATCCCCTCCCCCATGTGAGCTGGGATTTGGTGGGACTAGCTCTTGCTCCTGCTCTTCTGCGGTATCTGAGCCTATCTCCCTATCCTCCCCTCCCCACCACTGTATGTAAAGCTAAGAGCACCTATACTGGGGACATGCACTGCTTACACTGGGTGAGGAGTTGAGAATGGACAACTTGTTGCATATCACATGGCCATTTGTCCTGAGGGGGATGGGAACACCCACTGACATGAATGTTGTTTGCTTCAGGCTGTAATAATTCTCCTGAGGTGTTGTCACTGAACTAAGAGCATCTCATTGACATGAATGGGCCAGTTCACACCTCTCTGAGTCTGCTATGTTGCAGATGAATGTGTAGAGCTGTGGGTTGCTGCACCTACTGAAATTACATCGGGATGGAGAGGGCACCTGCATGAGGGGGAACCCAGACTTGCCAACTGTGCACAGAATACAGCAGCTTTTTGGAAAATGGTGGTGGCTTTAAAAAGTCCCTTTGGGTTCTCGCCTCATCCATAGGGTGGCAGTCTGATTTCAAGGCTGAGTCCATTGGGTTCCTGCATTTGTTAACAAGCTGGGGTTATTCTAAACCCTGGAGTACCTTCTTCTGTCCCAGATGGTCTTCAGATGCTTGTGGGGGATGAGTTCCTCATTTTCCAGAGATTGACCATCTGTGCCGTATTGCAGCTCTGGAGTAGGAGAGCAACTTTGCACTTCTCCTGCTTCCAGTTGATTGCTGCTTGTGTGTGCGTGTGTAGTGGGGAATGCAATGGGTTCAGAGCCTGCTGCTTGTTGCTCAAGCCATTCTTTCAGATGTGGTTGGCATCTTCTTTACTTAGCTATTATGATTTGGTGGTGAGAATGTGCTAAGATGAGAGACATGGTGCTGAGGTGGCATTGTTCTAGGAAAGTGCCTGACAGAGGGTCAAGCAGCAGTGTGCAGAATGTGATCTGTGTCAGACTTCATACCTGCAGTGTATGGGGAAGGGGCACGAAATGGATTAGATACTTACAGTAAAGGCTGGCACAGAGATATAGACTACAACCATTCTCAAGTATCAGAGGGGTAGCCATGTTAGTCTGGATCTGTAAAAAGTGACAGAGTCCTGTGGAACCTTTATAGACCAGGGGTCGGCAACCTACTGCACGTGTGCCAAACACGGCACGCAAACCGATTTTGACTGGCATGCTGCTGCCTGCCACGGTCCCGGCCCTCAGCCCCTCCCGCACTCTCCCCTGCAGGGGCAGGAGGCAGAAGCTTGGTTCTGTGGCAGCCAAGCTTCCCTCCTCCCCCGCTTCTTCCCCCAGTGTGGTGCTTTCCTGCCCCTCCTCCTCTCCCTCCCTCTCCCTGCCACCGATCAGCTGATGGCCCTTGCGAGGGGGAGGGGGACGAGTGGCAGCGTGCTCACTGCTCCGTAGAGGAAGCAGAGAAGAGGTAGGGACGGGACCTTGGGGAAGGAGGTGGAACAGGGCATATCCCTTCCAGTCACCTGCCATGAGCCGCTCAGGTCAGGGGGCTGGGAGCACCCCCACGAGCCGAGGACCCCAGCCCTCTGCCCTGACCCCTGAACCCCCCCCACCCCCAGCCTTCTGCCCTGCAGCTCTGCACACCCCCATCCCTCTGCCCTCACCCCTGAACCCCCCCCACACCCAGCCCTCTGCCCTGACCCCTGAAACCCCCCCCCGAGGTCTGGGGTCCTGCCCCTTGCCAGCCAGCATCCCGGCCTCAGGCCCCGCTCAGCCCGCTGCCGGCCTAGGTGAACAGAACCCCAGGCTGGCAGTGGGCTGAGCAGGCTGGTGGCGTAAGATCAGCATTTTAATTTAATTTTCAATGAAGCTTCTTAAATATTTTGAAAACCATGTTTACTTTACATACAACAATAGTTTAGTTATATAATATAGACTTATAGAGAGAGAGACCTTCTAAAAAATGTTAAAATGTATTACCGGCACGTGAAACCTTAAATTAAAGTGAATAAATGAAGACTCGGCACACCACTTCTGAAAGTTTGCCTACCCCTGTTATAGACTAACAGACATATTGGAGAATAAGCTTTCATGGGTGAATACCCACTTCGTCAGACGTCTGATGAAGTGGGTATTCACCCACGAAAGCTTATTAACCATTCTCAAATTCATGGTGGCTGCCGTTTTGACAATTAAAATATTATACTAGTGACAGTTTAGTCACATAGTTATTTGGAAGTATCATCTCATAAGATACATTTTTGCAATGTAAAGAATAATATGTACTGTTAATAATATCAGAAAACGTACATGGTTATTACTAACTATATCAATTTAAAAAAAAAGGTGATTGTAACAAAATTTCTTCTTTGAGTGCTTGCTCATGTCCATTTCATGTTAGGGGTGTGTGTGCAGTTGGCACAGTCACCAGAGATTTTTTCCTCATTGGTATCTCTCGGGCCAGCTCTAGCGCACCCTGGTGCTGTGCACTCATGTGCAGATATAAAGGGCCCAGCCAGCGCTGCACCCTCTCAGTTCCTTCTTACCACCCGTGATGGTTGCTAGAACAACTTCTCTGCCTTCAGCAAGGCGTTCAATCACTGGTTCTGTTATTTCCTCCTTTCTTTCGCAAGTTTAGTTACTTCAGTTTATTCTCTAGTAGTAGTGTATATAGTAGTAGTGTATATAGGTAGATCCCCTCATTTAGCTTAAAGGGGTAGCCTCTGACACTGGGGCTGGGCATGCCCCGCTCTCCTGACTTCAAAACCTGTGCCTTCTGCAGCAAGTCCATGCTGGTGAGCGACCCACACTCCAACTGTTTGAAGTGTCTGGGGGAAGCTAACGTGCCAGAGCATTGTCAGATATGCTGCGAGTTCAAGCCTCATATGAAAAAGGACGGGGCTAGACTAAGGGCCATACTGATGGAAGCCACACTCATACTGGTGTTGGAGCCAAGCCGGTTGGACTTGGCAGCGGGTACCTCGACTTTGATGTGGAGTGCTCCTTTGGCTGCATGGATTTCTTGGCACCATTTCCCTTCACTGGTACCGAGAAAGAAACACAAAAAACAACATTCTGAGAGGGGATGCTTCCCGGTACAGAGGAAGGACAAGCAAGGGGAATGCAGTGGAGTGCGACCTGCATCGAGCCACTCCTCCAGCCCGGCTCCGCAAGTGGCACTGACAACTCCGGCCTGCTCTCAGGTGCCATTGAGTCCAGTGCAAGACCATCCGCTGACACCACTGTGGTGCCAGTGGGATCGTGGTGCCATCCATCCAAGAGGCCTTTGCAGTGGGCAGGGACTTTATAATTATTTTTGTTAATATTATTCATGCTATGTAAGATTATTTTTTTTAATATATTGTACCTCTAATCCTTCTCCATTGAGAAGCTTGGACTAAAACTGTCTCTAACTGAGTCAAAAGCTACAAAGAGTCCTGTGGCACCTTATAGACTAACAGACATATTGGAGCATAAGCTTTCATGGGTGAATCCCCACTTTGTCACACACATGTGGTGGAAATTTCCAGAGGCAGGTATAAATATGCAGGCAAGAATCAGTCTAGAGATAACGAGGTTAGCTCAATCAGGGAGAATGAGGCCCTCTTCTAGCAGTTGAGGTGTGAACACTAAGGGAGGAGAAACTGCTTTTGTAGTTGGCTAGCCATTAACAGTCTTTGTTTAATCCTGAGCTGATGGTGTCAAATTTGCAAATGAACTGAAGTTCAGCAGTTTCTCTTTGGAGTCTGGTCCTGAAGTTGTTTTGCTGCAGGATGGCTACCTTTAGATCTGCTATTGTATGTCCAGGGAGGTTGAAGTAGTGTTCTACAGGTTTTTGTATATTGCCATTCCTAATATCTGACTTGTGTCCATTTATCCTTTTACGTAGGGATTGTCCAGTTTGGCCGACGCACATAGCAGAGGGGCATTGCTGGCACATGATGGCATATATTACATTGGTGAACGTGCAGGTGAATGAACCGGTGATGATGTGGCTGATCTGGTTAGGTCCTGTGATGGTGTCGCTGGTGTAAATATGTGGGCAGAGTTGGCATCGAGGTTTGTTGCATGGATTGGTTCCTGAGTTGGAGTTACTATGGTGCGGTGTGTGGTTGCTGGTGAGAATATGCTTAAGGTTGGCGGGTTGTCTGTGGGCCTGCCTCCCACGGCCTGTGAAAGCGAGTGATTGTTGTCCAAGATGGGTTGTAGATCACCGATGATGCATTGGCGAGGTTTTAGCTGAGGACTGTAGGTGGAGTTCTGTTGGTTTCTTTCATGGGTTTGTCTTGCAGCAGGAGGCTTCTGGGTACACGTCTGGCTCTGTTGATTTGTTTCCTTATTTACTCGTGCGGGTATTGTAGTTTTGAGAATGCTTGGTGAAGATCTTGGTGAAGTTAGCCACTGTCTGAGGGGTTGGAGCAAATGCGGTTATACCTTAGCGCTTGGCTGTAGACAATGGATCGTGCGGTCTGTCTGTGATGGAAGCTGGAGGCATGAAGGTAGGCATAGCGGTTGGTGGGTTTTCGGTATAGGGTGGTGTTAACGTGACCATCACTTATTTGTACCGTGGTGTCTAGGAAGAGGACCTCCCATGTAGATTGGTCCAGGCTGAGGTTGATGATGGGGTGGAAGCTGTTGAAATCATGGTGGAATTCTTACAGAGTCTCTTTCCCATGCATCCAAATGATGACGATGTCATCAATGTAGCATAGGTAGAGAAGGGGCGTGAGTGGACCAGAGCTGAGGAAGTGTTGTTCCAGGTCAGCCATAAAAATGTTGGCATATTGTGAGGGCCATGCGGGTGCCCATAGAGGTGCCACTGGTCTGGAGGTATATATTGTCACCAAATTTGAAATAATTGTGCTTGAGAATAAAGTCACAGAGCTGAGCAACCAGTTGTGCTGTGGCATCATCGGGGATACTGTTCCTGACAGCTTGTATTCTATCTGTGTATGGGATGTTTGTGTAGAGAGCCTCCACATCCATGGTGGCTAGGATGGTGTTTTCTGGAAGATCACCAATGCATTGTAGTTTTCTCAGGAAATCAGTGGTGTCATGGAGATAGCTGGGAGTGCTGGTGGCATAGGGTCTGAGTAGAGAGTCCACATATCCGGACAGTCCTTCAGTGAGAGTGCCAATTTCAGAGATGATGGGGCATCCAGGGTTTCCAGGTTTGTGGATCTTGGGTAGTAGATAGAATAACCCCAGTCGGAGCTCTAAGGGTATGTTGATTTGTTCCTGTGTTAGTGTAGGGAGTGTCCTGAGTAGATGGTGCAGTTTCTTAGTATATTCCTCAGTGGGATCTGAGGAAAGTGGCCTATAGAATTTGGTATTGGAGAGTTGTCTGGCAGCCTCCTTTTGGTAGTCAGACCTGTTCATGATGACAACAGCACCTCCTTTATCAGCCTCTTTGATTATAATGTCAAGGTTGTTTCTGGGGCTGTGGATGGCATTGCATTCTGCACGACTTAGGTTTATGAGGGAAGCAATGTTGTTTTTCCAGGATTTCTGCCTGTGCACGTCAGCGGAAACATTCTATATATATAGGTCCAGACTGTCATTTTGACCCTCAGGAGGAGTCCATGTGGAGTTCTTTTTGTGCTGTTGGTGGGGGGGTATCTGTGTATCAGTGCGTTGTTCCGTGTTATCTTGAAAGTATTCTTTGATTCGGAGATGGCGAAAGTAGGCTTCCAGATCACCGCAGAACTGCGTCATGTTTGTGGGGGTGGTGGGGCAAAAAGAGAGTCCCCGAGATAGGACAGACTCTTCTGCTGGGTTGAGTGTGTAGCTGGATAAATTGACGATATTGCTGGGTGAGTTAAGGGGGTACCACTGTTGTGGCCCCATGTGGCAGGTAGGATTTTAGACAGCTTACGGTCCTTTTTCCTTTGTAGGGAGGTAAAGTGTGTAATGTAGATCTCCTGTCTTATTTTAGTAAAGTCCGTTTGTGTGGAAGGTTGGTTATTTATGAAAGTCTCCAGTCTCTTTTTTGATGTTTTCCTGTTTGCTGTATAGGATGCTGATCAGGTGGTTCCTCAGTTTCTTTGATAGTGTACGACATAATCTCTCACTGTGGTCTGTGCAGATTATTCACCTTCAGTCCATTTGGTATGATGTCCATCTGTTTGCATTTGGAAAGGAAGATGATATCTGTCTGTACTTGCGCAAGTTTCTTCATGAGGTTGATGGATTTCCACTCCATATGGCTAAATGCAGTGCCTTGCATGGTGTCAAGTATCAGAGGGGTAGCCGGCTACCCCTCTGATACTCTGAGTTATTTGTCTTCTGTTATTTTTATTCTGTGACAATGTTACATAACTGCAAATGTAAGTATAGGGAGGAATTATAAAGCCCTTTCCTATTTTTATATTATTTAATACAAGACATTTTTTAATTCCAGAAGATATTATAATATTCTATGCCACTTTCTAGTAAGCTGTTTTAACAATATTTAAACCTTCTGAAAAAAAAACTTCAAGTTCTGTAAGTCAGAGTTTAAATGTACATATCTCTTACACTCAGACCATGGAAATATTTAAACTGGACAGTCTCTTTCACATGTGAATCAAAGAGAATCATATTTTTCATTATTTCAAATTGCAGATCTTTAAAATAGAGTTCCAAAATATTGCTTAAAGATTGGGAGTTCAGTTTTGCCTATTGAAATCACTCATATTTGAGTTAGGCATGTGATTTGCTAGATCAGATCCTTACAGAGAACTTATTCCATGATCTGGCTTCTTATTGGAATTTTTACAGAAGAGAAGAGAAGTCTGCTTTATTTGTCTGGATTATATATGAGTAAGTGTTTTACATTTTTGTGGGGGCCCAGGAAAAATTGCATGAAATTTTGAACTTCTGCATAGTCTGTCTCTTCTGAATGGGCAATAACCGATTTTTTTTTTTTAATATTTACTTCATAATGCAAGATGTGTAGCTAAAACTAGCTACCTCCTAAAAAACTGCAGGTGTTGAAGTAAGGGTTGCATAAGACACAATTACGGATGTGGAAATATTATTATTATTTATTTTTGTTTTGTGGTTTCACCTTTGGGTCATGTAATATTCATATTAACTCCAATTTTTAAAGCTAAGTGGCTTTATTGCTAGAGCAAATAAAAGTAGTAACAATCAACATCCTTGTTACATTTCCTCTCTCCTGGGTATTTCTTTAGTTATTGAGCCATTTATCAAGATACTAACTCTTGGGGTGAAGCATAGGTTTATTTATTTGTTTTTTAAATTTTGGGTCATATTGTTCAAAACAGCTCATTAAAAATTGTCACTTGACTCAGTTGAAGGTTTTCTCTGTATTCTGGATAAAAAGGATGAGTTGCCATGTTTTTTTTTTTTTTTTAACCAAGCTGAGTGGACTTAATTCATTTGGCGTCCTCTGTCTTCTTGTAACAAAGCTGTCTCCAGAAATCCTAAATTTAGGTCTTGCCATTAGTCTCTTCATAATGGCCATAGCTTGTAGTTACAGGTAATTTAAGGAAGCATGGCATGGCATTCACATATCTATTCCACTTCCCCTACTAATGAGCTGTTTCTTCTAGTATCTCTAGGCAAAGACTGTCTTATGTAAATAAGTTAATCTTTTTTGTTCTTTCCCATGGCATCCTGCTATATTGGTACCTTGACATATTGTCTCCAGTATTCAGTTCTTGAGACATAGCTCTGATTGTTCCTTCAGGCTCCCTTTCTCGAGGAGACTATCTGTGTAGAAAACCTTGTAATGTCTCCTTACGGAAGCATAATAGCAAATTTAATGAAGATAAGACTATATAAAGACATAGATAAACATCACAATAAGCAAGACTTACTAGATCATTATACTGAATTTTCTCTTAAGCCCAAACACTTAATCTTAAATATTAAATTATAAGTATGTGACTAGCTCTATTGAAATCAAAACATACCAACACAGCAGGGTGCCAGTAATCAATGGTACTACTCTCTTGCTTAAATTTATGTCTGAGAGTGTTTACGGGAGTGGGGCCTTAGTTCCTTGCTAGTGGCTGATAATGCTACAAGGGAATATTTTATATTTGTTTTTGTATGGCTCGTTTGACAATTATTATTAGAGGAAGATAGTCATATGCAGCGTGAGTCTTCAGCTGCTCCATACTAAGGTGGATTTGTGCTATCTCCTTGAATTTAGCCTTTATGATACATGAATAACTGATGAGTTTTTGAGGATGAGGGATTAATACTGGATGACTTGTTGGATATAATTGATTATGGATTTACATCTTCTGTATTTAAAAACATAAGAATGGCTATACTAGGTCAGACCACTGGTCCATCTAGACCAGAATCCTGTCTTCTGACACTGGTGAATGCCAGGTGCTTCAGAGGGAATGAAAAGAACAGGCAATCATCGAGTGATTCATCCCCAGCCGTCAACTCCCAACTTCTGGTAATCAGAGTTTAAGGAAACTCAGAGCATGGGGTTGCATCCGTGACCATCTTGGCTAATAGCCATTGATGGACCTATCCTCCATGAACTTATCGTGTTCTTTTTTGAAATCCATTGTAGTTTTGGCCATCACAACATCCCCGGGCAATGAGTCCACATGCTGACAGTGTGTTGTGTGAAGAAGTACTTCCTTTTGTTTGTTTTGAACCTGCTGCCTGTTAATTTCATGGGGTGATCTCTGGTTCTTTTGTTATGTGAAGGGGTAAATAACACTTTTTCTCCACACAAGATTTCATAGACTTCTATCAAATCTCCTCCTCATCGTCTCTTTTCCTAGATGAAAAGTCCCAGTTTTTTAATCTGTTCTCATATGGAAGCTGTTCCCATACCCTTAATAATTTTTGTTACCCTTCTCTGTACCTTTTTCTTTCACGATTGCACTACAGTACTTGTATTAGGTGAATTGAAAAATACTGTTTCTTTTGTTTTTTTATAGTGCAAATATTTGTAATCAAAATAAATATAAAGTGAGCACTGTACACTTGTATTCTGTGTCGTAATTGAAATCAATATATTGGAAAATGTAGAAAACATCCAATTTTTTTCAAATAAATGATATTCTATTGTTTAACAGTGGGATTAATTGCATGATTAATCGTGATTACTTTTTTAAATCACGCGATTAATCACGATTAATTATTTTAATCGCTTGACAGCCATAGTATTATGTAGTTATACCAGGCATTTAGTATGTTTGTTGTGAATAGGAAAAAATCCATTTTAAAATTCAGAGAAAAAATATGTGGCATGTGAGCAATATGTTGATGAACATTTCTGAATTCAGTCATAAAGTTTAGCAGAACTGTTTTTAAACTTTGGGAATAAAATCAGTTTTTTTTTTATTAAGACATTTTATACTGGCTTTCCTTCCACAATGTATTCTGTCAATAATTTCCTGGAAAATCGGATTTTTATAGTGGAAATGTTGGCAGATTTTTTACTGCAACACAGTAACCAGAGCATCCCAAATGTTATGGAAAGTTTCTGACAGCGAGTGGATATTCAATCTTAAAGGTCCAATTTTGCTTCCTACCCTTTCATACCAAGGTATTGTTATAGCACCAGTGTTTTGTAAAATAATCTGAGTAGGTGAGTACTTCAGCCATCAAGTAATTGGTTTTCTGCAGTGAAATATACTAAAAAAGTGAGTACTGAGGATAGTATGTTGTATGTGTGGTGGGATGGGGGCAATGAGTGTAGGACAATTAATGGAAGTGAGCCAAAGAAGTTCTCCATGTGCATGGAGCTATGTTCAATGTACTTGCAATAACAAAAATCGGACATATAAAGTATATTTTCTGAAGTACTGGACTCCTTTCCTCTGATATGTAAAGTAAATGGTTTATACACAGAGTAAATCTAGGTAGAATTTGCAAAATATGGGCTTCTAAAGGTCACTTATTTTTTTTAAAAGGTAGTGAGTTCTTGTGGGTGACTTTTTTGAGTAGTCAATAAAAATAAACTAGTTCTTTTTCAAGTGCTTGCTCATGTCCATTCCATATTAGTTGTGTGTGCTCGCCATATGCACCAGTGCTGGAAGTTTTTCCCTTAGCAGTATCCGTAGGGGACCAGCTCTGGCGACTTCTGGAGTGGTGCCCACATAGCATGATATAAGGTTTTCCCCCCACCCTCAGTTGCTTCTTGCCACTGGTTATGGTGTTGGAACTTCTTCGACTAGCGTTGTTTCGTTCTCAGTTCTTGTGAACTTTGAAAACCTGTAATATACTTGTATATAGTTAGTAGTTCTTAGTTACCCTTAGTAGTAGTTCTCAACTCTTCGTTAGTCCCGAACGGGACTGAGCCGGGGGATAGGGCATGCCCCGGTCCCCAGGCTTGAAGGCCTGCGATTGCTGCAAACGGCCTATTCCCGTCAGTGATCCACATACCAGCTGCCTAAGGTGCTTAGGCGAAGGGCACATAAGTGACAAGTGCCATATCTGCAAGTCGTTCACACCTAGGACAAAGAAGGAGCGCGATATCCATCTGAACACACTCCTGATGGAGTCAGTACTCACTCCAGCACCGGAGCAGTGGTTTGACTTTGCACTGAGCATCGCGGCCTCTGTGCACAGTGCTCTGCCGGCACCATCCATGAACTGGCATCGGTCCCCTTCCACAGCTCTGGTGAAGAAGCCGAAAAAGACTGTGAGGGGACGATCCCTTACCTCCCGTAAGGGAAAGGAGAGGGATGGGGGTGAGCCATGACCCGTGCCGCGCAGCTCAATGGCCCCATTGGAAACTCGAGCCCCAGCTCAGGTTGAGCGGTGCAGCCCATCCCATACTTCACCTGCGACCTCGGATAGCAGTGCAGGCCCAGGCCAGCTTCAGTGCCATTGACTCCCAAAGCCCTTCAAGCGGCTTAGGAGATCCTTACCCTCCTGGTGTTGCCCACACCGGGTCCAGCAGTACCCCGGTCTTGGGGAAAACCCATGTTGGGACCTATACCTGTGTCCCTGCCTCAGCGGCACCGTTCCCCATCAAGAGATGGCCGCCCAAAGCCATCACACCTCAGGACTAGAAAGGCAGGCTCAGCTGAGCCCTCTTCGATCCCCGCACTGGGTGTACTGATCGAGGGACTCAAGGCGTATCTTGCTGGTGGATTGGCACAGACCCTCTGGGGCACACGCCACCTGACAAGAACTCGGGACCGGCCCCGACCATCTCCAAGGGCCCAGTACCAATCCCCGGACTGATCGGACATCAAAGACCACCAATTGCAGGGCCATTATTGCCCATCTCCAAGAAGGAGATTGCCCTACTCAGGATGATCTTCCCAGCAACCGGCCTGTAGTAGCTCCTGGTCCCATTTGACGTCCCAGTACCGGTTGAGTAGCATGAGGTCTGAATCACCGGGTATCTGGCGCAGATCTGCCGAATGCCGTCGGTCCCCGAGAGCCTGACCAAGATAATTTCACTCAGACAGGTCGGCTTCGGAACGCAGCGACTGGCACTGGTTGGACAAGAGCCACCACTCAGCCCGATCCTGGTCGCCCAGTACTGACTGCTTTGCTGGTAGCTCTGGCTCCTGACGATGGGACAAGCCTCGGTACTGGCAGTGCCGACTACATTATCAGCACCAAAATCTGCCTCATGGCCCCAAGTGAAGTGGCCTGGGGGCTCACCCTGGGGATTCACCCAACCTTCCTAGGCTGCCCAATGGGTCTCGGGAGCCTCGGAGAGGCCAGTGGCCTTGGTATCCTGTCCCCCTCCGGTGGTGGAGGCTTCGGGGGGTAAGACCCTGTAGGTCCAGGAGGATCCAGGGGAGCAAGCTGCTGGACCACCAATGGACGTGGAGGTTCCTGTAGCACCAGCATTGTCCTCGTCATCGCCAGACGAGGCTATCACGGGGCCCCCTCACCCAGTTCCTCAGGAGGCACACCAGGAACTTTTGAAGAGGGTCGCCTTTAACCTGGGGCTTCAGGCAGAGGAACTGGAAGAGCCCTCAGACTCTCTGTTTGATACCCTCTGGTCCTCAGGTCCTGCCAGGGTGGCCCTACCCCTTCATGAAGGGGTCTCCAAAATAACTAATGCCCTGTGGCAGACCCCTTTTTCCCTGGCCCCTAACTTAAAACGGACGAATGTAAGTACTTCATGCCAACCAAAGGGCACGAGTATCTATACTCCCACCTATCCCCTAATTCCCTTGTGGTCGAGGCAGTTAACCACAAGGAGAGGCAGGGACAACGTGGGGCCACCCCCAAAAATAAAGACTCAAGGAGGCTGGATCTTTTCGGACATAAAGTTTATTTGTGTTCCAGCCTTCAGCTGAGAGTAGCCAACCACCAAGCCCTCCGTAGCCGATATGACTTCAATATGTGGCAAGCTATGGCCAAGTTCAAAGGGTTGCTCCCCGAGGCTTCCAAAAAGGAATTCAGAGTGATCCTCGATGGGGTACAACTGCGGCCAGGGCGGCCCTCCAGGTGGCGTCAGATGCTGCTGCTGCCCACACCATGGCTTCCGCTATCTCCATGCGGCCAGTCTCTTGGCTGCTCCTCTCTGGGTTGTTCACCAAGGCCCAGCAGTCATTGCAGGACCTGCCCTTCGATGGTGGGGCCCTATTTGTGGAGCAAACAAACAGCAAATTGCATGGCCTCAAGGACTCCCGCACCATCCTGAAAACCCTGGGTCTTTACGTCCCAGCCCCGGCACGTAAGCAGGTCAAACCGCAGGAGCCTGAGGGCCAGGGGAGCCAGCCTCAGCAGGACCGGCCCCATAAACGAGCCAAGGGTTACAAGCGCCACCCAAGCCCACCCGCCTTCACCCTCTGCCCAGTCAGTCTCGACCCGTAATAAGCAGGGGGCCAAACGGTCGTTTTGAGGGTGCGCCTGAGGGCAACCTACCAGACTATTCCCCGGATCCATCTTTACTAGTGTTCTCCGACCGCTTTTCCCCTTTCCTCCTGGCTTGGACCGCTATAACTTCAGACCGCTGGGTCCTCAGCACAGTGGAACCGGGTTATACCCTCCAGTTCCTTTCTACCCCCCCTTCCTACCCACCTCTCTGTCCCTCTTCAGGGATCCCTCTCATGAGAGTCTCCTCACACAGGAGGTAAAGGGGTTACTACAGCTGGGTGCGGTGGAAGAAGTTCCTCTTGAGTACAGGAACCAGGGGTTCTATTCTACTTTTTAATCCCAAAGGCCAAGGACAGTCTATGGCCCATCCTGGACCTGTGAGACCTCAACGAGTACCTAGAGAAGCTAAAGTTCCACATGGTCTCTCTGGCTTCTCTTATCCCCTCCCTTGTACCGGGAGACTGGTATGCCGCCCTCGACTTGAAGGACGCATACTTCCACATAGCGATCTTCCAAGGACACAGACGCTTCCTCTGGTTTATGGTGGGGCCCCACCACTAACAGTTTACGGTCCTCCCATTTGGCCTGGCAACAGCACTGAGGGTATTTACTAAGTGCATGTCAGTGGTATTGGCTTGCTTCAGGCGCCGGGGTGTCCAGATCTACCCATACCTTGATAACTTGCTCGTCAAGGGTGGCTCCAGGTCACAAGTCTGAAGGGACATCGCAGGGCTTCAAGCCACGTGCCGCTCTCTTGGCCTACTGGTGAATGACAAAAAGTCTACATTAGTGCCAATGCAGAGGATAAAGTTCATCGGAGCAGTCCTCGACTCTACCTGCGCGAGGGCGTTCCTGCCGCTGGAAAGGTTCCACATGGTGGCAAACCTCATTCCGGAAGTCTCTGCATTCCCTCTGACTACAGCCAGAGTCTGTCCGTGCGCCTGCTGGGCCACATGGCAGCGTGCACTTATGTGATCCACCATGCCAGGCTCTGGATGTGGCCCCGGCAACAATGGCTGGTGACGGTCTATTCCCAGTCCCGAGACCCCATGGAGAAGATCATTACCATTCCCCACGTGATAGTTACCTCGCTGAGATGGTGGACCAACCACAGGACAGTCCTGGAAGGGTTTCTGTTTGACAACCCTCCTTACTCCATCGAGTTGGTGTCGGACGCCTTGGACATCGGCTGGCAGCACATCTCGGCATACTCCAGACAGGGGATGTGGTCCCCAGAGGAGGCGCGGTTACACATAAATGTCAAAGAGCTCTGAGCAATCCGGCTGGCGTGCGGAGTCTTCTTGCCCCACCTGTTGGGCAAAACGGTATGAGTCCTGATGTAGAACATCGAGGCTATGTTGTCCATCAACAAGCAAGGAGGAGCGCGCTCATCAGTTCTCTGTCAGGAGGAGCTCTGTCTGTGGGATTTCTGCATTAGCCACAAAATCCACCTGGAAGCTTGTCACCCTCCCGGCATTGGGAATAGGCTGGCAGACCAGCTCACCAGGGACTTCTCCTCTCACCACGAGTGGTCGCTCCATACAGAGGTAGCCTTCATGCTCTTCCAAAGGTGGGGGACTCCCTAAGTGGACCTGTTCACTTCAAGACAGAACAGGAAATGCCATCGGTTTTGTTCTCGACAGGGTCTCCGATGCCTTCCTCCTGTCGTGGTCAGAGAGCCTGATGTACGTGTTCCCTCCGATTCCACTCATCCTTAGGGCTCTGGCAAAGATCAAGAGAGACCAGGTGTGGGTTATCATGATTGCCCCGGCGTGGCCTCACCAGCATTGGTTTGGCACGCTCATGAGCCTATTGGCGACCACTCTCTGGCCCCTGCCCAACCAACTGGACCTGCTGTCACAAGACCACGGTCAGCTTTTACACCCCAGCCTTGGGTTCCTCCACCTCTCGGCATGGATGCTGCATGGCTGAACCTGGAGGAGTGGACCTGTTCAGAAGGAGTCCAGCAGGTCCTCCTGGAAAGTAGGAAGCCCTCAACTAGACTGACTTACCTGGCCAAGGGGACGAGGTTTTCCCGCTGGGCGTCCGAATGGGGTGTCGCTCCCTCGTGTTCCTCCACATAGGCTGTCATGGACTACCTGCTCCATTTGAGGAACCAGGGCCTGGCACATCTTCCATTAGAGTGCATCTTGTGCCATCTCCTCTTTTCACCTGGCGATGTTCTCCCATGATGGTCAGATTCTTCAGAGGGCTGAAGAGACTCTTCCCACAGATGCAGGTTCTATCTCGCAGTGGGATCTTAACTTGGTCCTCTCTAGGCTCACTGGCCTGCTCTTTGCACCACTGGGTTCCTGCTCCATTTCCCATCTGTCATGGAAGGTCACATTCCTGGTGGTGGTGACGTCGGTGAGACGGGTCTCAGAAATTAAAGCCTTGACCTCAGAACCGCCATACATGGTCTACAAAGATAAGGTTCAGTTGTGGCCCCATCTGGCCTTCTTGCCAAAGGTGATCTCCACCTTCCATATGAACCAGGACATCTTCCTCCTGGTGTTCTGTCCCAAACCGCCCAAGACCAGTGAGGAGAGGCGTCTTCACGCCCTGGACTGCCAGAGAGCCTTTTTACTTAGAATGTACCAAGCCTTTCCGTAAATTGACTCAACTCTTCATCTTTATAACGGATAGGATGAAGGGTCTTCTGGTGTCCTTGCAGAGGATTTCCAATTGGATCATCTCGTGCATAAGGACCTGTTACAACCTGGCGGGGGTTCCACTGCCGCCAGTTGTCAGAGCCCTCTCAACGAGAGCACAGGCATCTTCGATGGTCTTCCTGGCGCACATCCCTATCCAGGACATCTGTAGAGCCGCAACGTGATCCTCTGTCCCCACGTTTACTGCTCATTATGCCATAACTGAGCAGGCCAGCGACGACGCTGGGTTCGGCAAAGCTGTGTTGCAATCTACATGTCCATGAACTCCTACCCACCTCCAAGGGTACTGCTTTGGAGTCACCTAATATGGAATGGACATGAGCAGGCACTCAAAGAAGAAAAGACAGTTACCTTTTCCGTAACTGATGTTCTTCGAGATGTGTTGCTCATGTCCATTCCACAACCCGCCCTCCTTCCCTGCTGTTGGAGTTTTCGGCAAGAAGGAACTGAGGGTGGGGGGAGCCAGCGGCGTCCTTTATACCATGCCATGCAGGTACCAGTCCAGAGGGTGCCAGAGCCAGTCCTCTACAGATACTGCTAAGAGAAAAACTTCCGGCACTGGTGCATGTGGCAAGCACATACACCTAATATGGAATGGAGATGAGCAACACATCTTGAAGAACACCAGTTACGGAAAAGGTAACTGTCTTTTCCGATACCAGATGACACATTCTGATTGATATCTATAGAAAATGTCTCAATAAACAAGTGCAAATAAATTATGTAAATCTGCTAAAAGAAAGAAATTTACAATAACATCCAACTGTCTCCATCAACTTTCATTTTAAAGAATTTTGTTTTATTTTATCCAAACAAAATAGATATGCTCTTTCCTTTTAACTACAGAGTTTCTTGAAAAACAGAATGATGTGCATGTGCAGGTACAGTGATGGGGGAGGTGAAAAACATTTTCAGAATGTATAACTTGTAACCAATATTTGTGAGAGAACTTCATACTGAATACTATAGATATTACATTCAGACAGCAAAGTTAAATAATTGCCATTATGGGTACTGTACCATATTAGCTGATTTCTTAAACAGCTTTGTTCTAAATATTCTTTCCTGTTGGTTTTGAATTTCTCTTAGACCCGTTTGTAATAAATATTTTCATATATTTTTGTCCATATTAAAACCATTTAGCAACTGTCTTCTTGTGGATTTCCCCCCACAGCAGATAAGTTTTAACCCCCAGTGCCCATAGATCTCTAGTCTTGATACCTTTTCAAGGTCCTGTGTCCTCTTGCTCTTGTTATGAGGGAGAGTAAGTAAAAGTGCCCAATTTATCTTTACTCTACATTTTCCTTATTTCTATACTCCTGTTATCTCATCATGTTATCTCTTCCTTGTCACTTCTCTAAACTAAAAAGCCCTCATCTGTTCAATCTCTCCTCAAATGGAATCCTGTAAATGCCTTAATCATTTTTTTATTGCCCTTCTTTGGGCTTTTTTCATCTACATCCTTTTTGGGACGGGTGTGTAACATTACGTTAAAGTGAAGGAGGGTCACAGAGTGCCATATTCAGAGACCTGAGATCAAGCTCTCCAAATACATATGTAGGCAACATGATTATCATGGGTATTTATAGACACTCCCGCCCCCAACTGTAGTATCTGTGTGCTTCACAATTTTTAATGTATTTATCCTCCCAACACCTGTGTGAGGACGTTCTGTTGTCCCCATTTTACAGAAGGGAATTAAGACAAAGAGAGTAAGTATGTGTGTAAACTGCAGTAAAAGATCAGGGCAACTGACTCAGGCCCTCAGGGCTCAGGCTGTAAAATTGCAGTGTAGACGATGTTCAGGCTGGGGCTGGAGCTTGAATGTCTACATTGCAATATTTAGCCCCACAGCCCAAGTCCTGTGAGCTCAAGTTAGCTGACCCAGGCTCTGAGACTCAGTGCTGTGGGTGTTTTATCACCCACTGTGTAGAGGCACCCTGAGATCATGCAGGTAGTTTGTGGCACATCTAGGATTTGAACCTGGGTATGAGAGTCCCAGGTTAACTCCCTAACCAGTAGATCATCATTATATGATCTATCCTTCTGTCAACTTATTTGAGCATCTCTAACAGGCTTTGCACACTGTAAAATGCTGCATTTATTTTCATTTAGTTGCTGTTTCACAAATGTACTTTCACTTGCAGGTAGTTAATCTGCAGTATTTCAGGGGCCAGTACACATGTGAGCCATCTCAAGAAGATGGCATAATGGAACTGGCATGCATCAAACAGTTGATATCAGACTTAAGTTATTTGTGGGCTCCAATTTTGGCACATCACTTACTGGAAAATTATGCTATCAAGTGCCATCTGCAGCTACCAAATGTGCCATTGGGAGGTGTGCAAGCTTCTTTCCAGAAAAATGCTTGATGCCTAATGCCAATCATTTCTTAAAAAGTGTCAGTTCATTGATTTTAATAAGTAAGAGCAGGTACATTCTCCTATTCTTCTACATTAATGCAGACCCTAAGGTAATACTTCCAAACATGTGGCAGGTAAAACATAGTGAATTTGAATCTCTTATAATCCTTTTTAATTTTTTTGCCTTCATAAATTGTTCTAGTATATGTAAATAGTTAGATAATTCTCTTTAAGAAGTCAGAGGAAGTAGCTAAGAATATTACTTCACACTACCTTAGATTTCTTGGCTGATGAAGCTCATGTTGTATGAGTAGAATTGGCAAGAACTATGTCAGCAGTTGTTGCACAGAATGTAGATGCAGTGGTGGCTTGCTGAATCTGCTTTGGGAACTTTCTCCTTAATTTGCCATTTTAAAGGTTATATCGAAACATAAATTAGCAAACTTTAAATCAGTCTTTTTGTCATGAAAGAGAAGTAAACACCAGTAGCTCTGCCTTTCCTTCAGGATTCAGTAATCTTCCTGTGCCTGCTTCAGTTCCAAAAATCAGTCAGTTTAGCCATTCAGTACAGCAAGTCAAAAAATGTAGTGGCTTTTTCCTCTTTCAATATTTTACACATTCTGTGCCTGAATGGCTGCCTTGCGCTAAATTAGAAGGCAGCATCCTCTTAATTCAGCACAATTTTTCAGTTTCTCTCAAAGTATGGGTATATAAGGCCTGTCTACACTAGGAAATTGACCAATTGGAGACAATAGTTGTGAGCTGTGAGCTCCTGTGAAGTGATGCTGAAATGGTTTAACTCTGAGTCTAAACAGTATAAATAGGCATGCAGGCTTCACAGTGATAGACCTGTTATAATAACCTGACTTGAACAGAAACAACTTTGAGCACTATTGTGGGTGGAGCTAGGATTCAAGAAAACTTTTGTAACAGTTCTGAAAATGTTTTTGATCTGTCCATGCTAGTGCTGAAACTTTTTTCAGTTGTCAGTAGCAAGTTTCATAGCATAGACAGAGTTATTGGTGAACATTTTCAGAGGTTTAAAAACCAGGTTCCTAATGTAACAGATGTCTTGAAAACATGGTTTTTCCTATGGCAAAGATCTAAAACTAGATGAGGGGATTCTCATTATGCAATAACAATACAAACAGAAATGCAGTTCCCTATATCTCTCAAGGTAGCACACGTGTAGGTTCGTTCAAGAGATTGCAGTGACATACATAACAAGTCTATAATCTCTGGATACTGGGGAAATAGATACATTGCCTTATTTTCAGTGTAGTTGTTGGTCGCATGATATTAGAGAGGTGGATGAGGTAATAATTTTTTATTGGACCAAATTCTGTTATGAAAGAGAGAAAGCTCAGTGTAGGTTCGAAAGCATGTCTCTTTCACCAATAGAAGTTGGGCCAATAAAATATACTAGTTCACCCATCTTGTCTATCTACCCTGCCATAGTCTTAGTTTCCTGATATTTACAGGAATTTTAGAGCTTTTAAAAAATCATCACATCAGATGATGTCTTTATACTTTGTATTCTCTGTTTGCTGCTGGCTGACCTGTTTTTCTAATTAAGATGTGATGACTTCTAGAAATTTCTGTTACTTAACCATAGAATGAACAAGGCCTTCTTTTTACAACTTTCTTACTAAAGTAGTCTTCAGAATCTTAATCTCCCAATATGCAAGCAAATAGAGCACTGGGCCGGCATTCAGGAGACCTAGGTTCTGTTCTTGGCTCTGCAGCTAGTCTACTGGGTGACCTTTGGGAAGTCAATACCTATCCCTGTGCCTTGTTGCCTCCATCTGTAAAATGGGGATAATTATACTGAGCTCCTTTGTAAAGTGTTTTGAGATCTACTGATGAGAGCTAGGTATTATTGTACAGTTTACTCAGAAAGAGAATGGTTTACCTTCCCTTCATCATAATGTAATCTCTAGCAACTCTGAATTTGCTGGTTGTGCGGAAGTCAAGATATTTCTTAACATGATAACAAATTAAAATAGTAGCTTTTGTTGCACAGTGCTAAGTAGAGAGGACATTGTAGGAAAGTCTCATTATTGCCCCATGATTAGTAGCAAAAGTTCAAATGTAGGACCTTCCATTAGTGCTAATGGAACATTCTGCTTTTACTCTGCCAGTGAATGTTCTAATGAGAAAGCAGGAACAAACCAGTTGTTTCTGGCTGATTTCAGTCTGTCTTCATCTGCTGAATTATTGGTGCACTTCCTCTAAAATCTGTAATGGTGCAGAGCCAAATTTTATAGCTAAAGTAAAATTATTTGTATCTTCTTTCTAGAAACTTTTTGATGGAGAAAAATAGGCATGATCATATTTCCATGTTGTTCATGTTTTCATTGCTCAGGGCAGATTTGTGTCCTGACAATGACAACTGTATGCTTACATCAGAGTCCATTAGCACTTATGAATGTAGGTCAGTTTTAGCCCAGCTATTAAAACTGAAAAACAACTTTGAGGGGTCATTGAAGTGTCCTCATGCTATAGTTTCTTTAGTGGTTGTACAGTTGTATTTTCTTTCATAGATAAAAGACCATTTTATTTTATTTCATTTCATTTCATTTTTAATTCTTGAAAATCCTCATGGAGAGAATACAACTTATGAAATGATTAATTTTGTGAGAAAGTGGGCTGTTGGACATGCTTGTAGAAGGTACTTACCAAAGAGATGATATCTACCTATCCCTTGGGGTAGAATACCACTTACGATATAATTGATCATAAGCTGAAAGACAAAAAGTCTTTTCCCAAGTTCAGAATTACTAAGGGCTGAACGTGTTAGTACACACTGCCACATTTACTTTAAAACAAACTCTGAGCTTGGAGCCTGTATAATTGGCTTAAATGGAAAGAAAGAAAGAAAAAAAAGGGCGGCCTAATTTGCTTCCTGAAGTAATTTCTCCATAATATGTTGGCATTCATTAACTAAATGAATATGTGGGGTAGAGGGGAGTTTGATTTGCAACAGGCTAGACATGAACTCACAAAAATATCCGTAAATCTCAACAGCATGAGTTTCCACATGAATATGCTTTTGTTTTGACTGCTTGGTATACACTGATTTACTCCATAGCAACTGTCAAATAGAAATGTTTTTCCAAAGGGATAGAAAGAAAAGGAAGACATGTACGGTACAGTATGGAGGCTGGAAATTTCTTCCTTCATGGAGAAAATGATGCTTTCTTTTCATGAAAAAGCTCACACCTTTCATCATGAAAGAAAATATGCATAAGCAACATCACCCACTCTTTTTTTTTTTTATGGTTGGTTTCAAATATTAGATATGAAAGTCCAAGTCAACATTTCTGAATCAAGTTTATTCACTTTTATTTTTCTTGGTGGAAAAGTCAGCTCATCTAGGACCAAAACATTAACATGCTATTTAAAATGAATACAGTAATACCCAGACTATGTTCTGGTAAACATAATTGATTCAGTTTAACTAAATTTTTTATAATACACATTTTAGTTAAACTGGTGCAAATGCCTGTGTGGATACACTTTAGTCCAGTTTACAAATGGCTTATATTTGTTTAACTTGCATCCGCAAAGATCCAGGAATTTCAGCAGCACTCAGACTAGGAAGCTTTTCGCAGGCTTATTTTCCAAGTAATTCATCAATGCAAGCTTCATTGTCTGAAAGACTCCATGACTATACTATTCTTTGCAATTCTGAGGCCACTTCTTGACTCTTAACAGATGACACAGTGTTATTTTCAGGTTCTTAAAAATATAAAAAATTGCAGGGGAGCAGGAATCTTTGTTTGCAGCTTATAGAGAAGTTGGCAGTTGCAAAAAAAAAAAAGTCTCAAACATGCAAATTCCTTTGATTGCAGCTACAAGCTTTTTCATGGACAGATGAGTAGAATGATATTCCCCCACTCCCGCTTTTTAACTTGCCAACAAATGTTGAACAAATAAGCATTTGGTAATTGGCCATATGCTGAACGAATCGAATAGCTTCATAAATAATTTGATCTGTAGTTCCAAGGAACAAAACAATTCTAGTTCTTTGCAGGTGACCCAGTGAAGCAAAGGCTGAAGTTTAGGTAGAGTTGATTGTCATACATTTTTTGATTCTCTCCAATCTGTGTTTTGCTGAAGGAAACTTAATAGATTTCTAAAAATTCCTGCTGAGTGACATATATGGAGACTTAAGAGAGCTGCTTTTTATCTATGTTTAGGCCTGATCCTACACCCTTGAAGGCAATGGGAGTTTTGCCATTAAATTCAGTAAGCACAGGATCAAGGCCATGGTAAACATACCTAAGCTGTTATGATTCCTGAATAATTACAGTTGCTTTCCAGACTCAAACTTCCATCCATTTCTTTTATGGCTATCTAGGGGATGGAGCCTATTTTAGAAAGTGGTTCTCAGAGAAGCAGTACCAGTCTTCCCACTGTTACTTCTGCTTTCCAAACATATTTTGTTTTGTTAAATATGTATTTGTGAAGTATCATATCAAGTTTGTTTCACCTTCAGTAGCATGACTAATGTGACTAGGGTTCCCAACTTCCTAATTGCACAAAACCGAACACCCCTTCCCAGAGGCCCCACCCTTGCCCTGCCCCTTCTCTGAAGCCCTGCCCCTTCCCTCCAGCCCTCCCTCCCTCTATTGCTCGCTGTCCCCCACCCTTCACTGGGCTGAGGCAAGGGGTTGGGGTGCAGAAGGGGGTGAGGGCTCCGGTTGGGGGTGCAGGCTGTGGGGTGGGGCCAGAAATGAGGGGTTCAGGGTACAGGACTCCAGGCTGGGGCAGAGGGTTTGATTGCGGGAGGGGAGTGAGGGCTCTGGCTGGGGATGTGGGTGTGAAGTTGCAGTCTATATGGTTTTATAAAAATATGCTAATGAGTGAATATAATATAACTGGAATATGCTTCATGCAAAAGGTCTCTTGTAAGATATCATTACAAAGCTTATAATCTATTGAGTGTGATCATCCTATTTGTATAAATGTACCACTCTTGTATCTGAAACTAGAAATATGAAATATAACTCTGAGGGCCTATTGTAATTATGCAAAGTGTGGGCCATTAATGGTGGTTTGGAATCTTGATGACTCCCATTAACCAGGATCATTGTCAGATGGCTGTGTTTTACCTGTAAGTCTTCCTGTATACGTGTGTGCTGGCAAGTGGGCAATGAAGTCTTGCAGTGACATGTGATCATGTCACCTGAACTGGAATCCATCTTTAACCTGGTATCTTTCCATTGAGAAGGAGGGGGTGGGAACCCAGAGAGGGACAAAGGATGCCTGCCTTATGCAAAAGATATATAAAGGGGTGGAACAGAACAAAGGGAGAGAGGTGCCATCATGAAGAATCCCCTAGCTACCACCTGAGCTGGAACAAGAGCTGTACCAGGGGAAAAAATTGTGCCCAGGCCTGGAAGGTGTCCAGTCTGAGGAAAAAACTTATTGAAGCATCTCTGAAGGTGAGATTATCTGTATTCAGTTTGATTAGACATAGATTTGCGCATTTTGTTTTATTTTGCTTGGTGACTTACTTTGTTCTGTCTGTTACTACTTGGAACCACTTAAATCCTACTTTCTGTATTTAATAAAATCACTTTTTACTTATTAATTAACTCAGAGTATGTATTAATACCTGGGGGAGCAAACAACTGTGCATATCTCTCTATCAGTGTTATAGAGGGCAAACAATTTATGAGTTTACCCTGTATAAGCTTTATGCAGGGTAAAACGGATTTATTTGGGTTTAGACCCCATTGGGAGTTGGGCATCTGAGTGTTAAAGAAAGGAACACTTCTGTGAGCTGCTTTCAGTGAAGCCTGCAGCTTTGGGGCAAGTAATTCAGACCCTGGGTCTTTGTTGGGACAGGTGGGAGTGTCTGGCTCAGCAAGACAGGGTGCTGGGACCCTGAGCTGGCAGGGAAAGCAGGGGTAGAAGTAGTCTTGGCACATCAGGTGGCAGCTCCCAAGGGGGGTTCTGTGATCCAACCCGTCACAGCGGGCTCTGGCGTGGGGCTGGGGATGAGGGGTTTGAGGTGAGGGGCGTATCTCCAGGCTGGTGCCAAGGGGTTTGGAGTGCGGGAACAGGCTCAGGCCTGGGGCAGGAGGTTGGGGTACAGGAGAGGGTGTGGGGTGCAGGCTCTGGGACAGAGTTTGGGTGCAGGAGGGGGTTCCGACCTGGGGCAGAGAGTTGGGGTGCCGGTGGGAGTGCGGGGTCTGGGAGGGAGTTAGGTGCGGGAGGGGGCTCAGTGCTGGGCAGGGGTTGGGGTGGGGGTGCAGGGTCTGGGAAGCAGATAGGGTGCGGGAGAGGGTTCCAATCTGGGGCAGGAAGTTGAGGTATGGGTGGGGGTGCGGGGTCTAAGAAGGAGTTATGGTACAGGAGCCGGGGCCGGGGCCGGGGGCAGCACACGGAGCTTCCCTGTTCACCCCTGCTGTGCCTAGGGGCCAGACATGCTGGCCACTGCCGTAGCCCTGCTTTGCCACCAACTGGACTTTTAATAGCCCGCTTAGCAGTGCTGACCGGCACCACCAAGGTCCCTTTTTGACCGGGCGTTCCAGTTGAAACCGGATGCCCGGCAACCCTAGTGACAGCACATATCTTACTCTCCCAGGGACTAATTCTAATTTGTGATACTAGATCTGGCCTTAACATTTTTGATATGCAGGCATGACAGTTTTTGAACCCCAACTTCCAAATATAACGGACTTTTACTCAATATGATTGCACCTCTATGCACAGAGCTGCTTCTGAGATTTCAGAGTTAGTGTGTGAATGTGGGAGTACAGGGAAACCCCGCTATAACGCGCCCCGCGATAATGCAAATTCGGATATAGCGCGATCATAAGTTGGCTCCCGCCACCCCAAGCGCGCAAAAAAAAACCAACAAAAAAAGGAACATGCCTTCCCCACTGCCTCTTCCCCCTTACCCCTGCTTCTCCTTTTGGCAGGAAGAGCCATTCTCCTCCCCAGCTGCTCCTCACACTTCCTCTGCCCCTTGCACATCTCCCCTGCTCTCTGCCCAAGAGAAATTGACCGGCTTGAAACTGACCGGCTTTAAATGGTAAACTTTTCGTAACCCCACTACACCGCAACCCCGCATTTATAGCGATCGGATTTTTTGGACCCCAATCATCGCGTTATAGCGGGGTTTCACTGTATCTCCAAATTTAGCTGACTCATTTATTTAAAATGTAATCTAGTCAGGGATATTCAGCTTGGCACCTGCCCAACTGTTTGTGCTGGGGGGGGGGTCTTTGCAAATTTGACACCTGAAGAAGAGCTCTGTGTAAGCTCGAAAGCTTCTCTCTTTCACCAACAGAGATTGATTCAATAAAAGGTATTACCTCACCCACTTTGTCTCTCCACTATTTGGAAAAGGTTTTTAAGGGACAAGTGTCCAATAAGGATGCTAGGCCCCACTATCCAGTGTAGGGACTGCATCTATAGCTGCAGACTTTCTTATCCCCAGGGCATAGCTTTTTTAGTGATATGTTCAATAGAGATAGAGAATATAGTACCACAGAACTTGTGTGCAAACATAAGAGTGGAATTTTTGCAGTTCTTGGTGACATTCCCATATTTAAGATAAGACACTCATCCTGAATTTATACTAAAAGAGGAACTGTATAGGTCAGGGGTGGGCAAACTACTGCCTGCGGGCCGGATCTGGCCCCTCAGGGCTTTGGATCCGGCCCGCAGGATTGCCCCCGGTGGCACTGCGGGCCCCGTGCCGCTCTCAGAAGCGGCCCTCTGGCGGGGGAGGGAGAGGGAGCAGAGGGCTCCACGTGCGTTGCCCTTGCCTCCAGGCATTGCCCCCCACATCTCTCGTTGGCTGGGAATGGGGAGCCCTGGCCAATGGGAGTTTCGGGGGGGGTACCTGGAGGCACGGCAAGGGCAGCGCACGCGGAGCCCTCCGCCCCCCCCCTCCCCGAGGGACCACAGCGCTTCCTGGAGTGGCGCGGGGCCGGGGCCAGGGCAGGCATACAGGGAACCTGCCCTGGCCCCAGTGCGCGCCGCTGCCACCCTGGGGCCACTTTAGGTAAGCGGCGCCGGGCTGGAGCTCGAACCCCTCCTGCACGTGTCCCACAACTCCCTGCCCTAAGCCCCCTGCCTGTACCTTGCACCCAAACCCCCTGCCCTGAGCCCCCTGCTGCACCCCACACCCCTCCTGCACCCCAACCCCCTGCCCTGAGCCCCCCATACATCCCTCCCACCTACCCTGAGCCCCCTCCTGCACTCGGCACCCCTCCTGCACCCCAACCCCCTTCCCTGAGCCCCCTCATATACCCCGCACCCCTTCTGCACCCCACCCCCCTTCCCTGAGCTCCCTGCTGCACCCTGTACCCCTGTGCATTCCAACCCACTGCCCTGAGCCCCCTGCCGATCCCTGCACCCCTCCTGCACCCCAACCCCCTTCCCTGAGCGCCCTCATATACCCCGCACCTCTCCTCTGCCCCAATCCCTTGCCCAGAGACCCTTCCTGCACACCGCACCCCCTCCCACACCCCACACTCCCTCCTGCACCCCAACCCCCTGTCCCAGCCCTGCATACAATTTCCCCACTCAGATGTGACCCTCGCCCCAAAAAGTTTGCCCACCCCTGGTATAGGTCCATACAGTTAGTGTGATATCTTATAGTAAAACCCTCAGAATCAAGATTGTAAATACTTAGCATCTAATCTTGACTTTCAGTGAAATGTTTATCAAAGCCAACTGTATGGGAACCCTCTGATGTGGCAAGAAGGTCCCCCCTCTCCTCCTCTCCCTCCGTGGTTGCACTCCTGTAAACTGCTCCAAGTGCCAATAACCCGTACAGCAGAAAACTACTGTTTTCTGACTGAAAATTGCTTTTGGTTATTTGTTTTATGCTTTCAGAAACAATTTCAGATATTATAAACACTTGTTCCCTGGCAGGTTGGGTAACTGGGAATATGCCAAACAAGAAAAAAATGCAACATATAAGATCATTAGTTTCACATGGAGCTTCAAACACAGCAGCTCTTATAAACAATTATTCCATTTACAGAACTGGAAATTGGCAATCCAGGCTCAGTGCTGCTTCTTGATTTGTGGGAAATAGTGTAAACACAGTACATGTTTATAGTACACAGGTAGAAACCACTGCTGTTGAAAAACTGCTTATTGTGCTTTGGGTGACACTAGTGTTTGTTTTAACAATTTTTCATAATTTATTTAAGATCTATATTTTCAGGAAAAAGCTGAGAGGCACAAAACCACTAACACACACCTAGAGTAAAGTCTAGGTAATCTTAGTTTACATTCAAATCTCAAAATGTTTAACTGAGGTTTTAACCCTATCTAAAAGTTAAGGGAAGTTTGGATTCAGGATTCTGTTTTGGCTAGTATATAATTCTGAATTACATTCAGGAACAATAATTTTTTAAATTATAAAATTATTTTATATTTTTATTAATTATGGGGGGTGGGATAGCTCCGTGCTTTGAGCATTGGCCTGCTAAACCCAGGGTTGTGAGTTCAATCCTTGAGGGGGCCATTTAGGGATCTTGGGTAAAAACCTGTCTTGGGATTGGTCCTGCATTGAACGGGGGTTGGACTAGATGATTTCCTGAGGTCCCTTCCAACCCTGATATTCTATGATTATAGTCAAAGTATAAAGAAACCTGCTGTTTTAAAGTTAAATTAAATAGCGTAAGTTGTTTCTAAATTAAATAATATCCACAGAGACTTCTTATGTGGCTGTATTCTCAAAGCACAAAAGTTCTCACTGTTCTGTACCTCAGCTGGCATTCCTTAAGAATTCATGATGCCTTTGTATTCTCAGTAAATATACTGAGAATGAAACTTGAAATGTTGAAACTTTCTGAGTTGTTAAATTCCTGTTTCTGCCATTCTTCCCACTATTAATCTAACACACGCTAAAAAATTTACATTGTTTTTTGAGACTACCCTAACTGGCTAAATGTCAAAAAAATGAGCCCATTGTGTTAACTGTGTTATCTGAATTAAGTTTTTAAACCTGGGTCAACTAATGTTGGTTAAGTACGAGAATAGCCAGGGGCCATCCATGAGTTCTCTAATGTAAACATTTAAAACAAGTTGTATAATGTAGTTAGCCCCTTAACAGCTTTTGTAGGTTGGATTTTTTGTTAGAAAAAAAATAATTTGCTCTTTATGAAATATGACGTTTATATTGTCAACTTTGTGCCAACTTGCACTATTATTGTTAAAGAAGTAACTTGAACAAGAAGCTGCAAAAACAGGAACATCATTTGTAAAGGATTATTTGCCTTTTCAGATGCGTGTCTCTCCCCACACTGCCAGTGAAAAAAATAAAAGTAAATCTATCTTACCTCCTCTTTACCTGTATTTATTTTCCAGTTTCTGCTTCCTGACCTGCAGCATCACTTATGTCACAGCTCCAGAACCTGTTTAATCTAGCTTCAGAATGCAGTGGATGGAAAATAATGTGTCTCAGCTGCCTTTGCTTCTGTCAGTTACAAAATTAATGCCCAAATGCTCCTTTAAAAAACTTAATCACAGCTTGCCTGGGGAAGGAGACAGAAATCTTCATGTAATCTGTTTATCTAAAGAGAAGAATATTCAAACATGTAAATGAAGAGGATTTAAGCCACTATAATGTTCAGAAATGCACAAAGTGCCATACTTTTAAAAAAGTGGCTTCCCCTCCTTTATTCCACAGCTCATTCTCCAGTCTGGATTTTATTTTAATTTTTGATATGTCTTTGTGAAAATAGAGTAAGTTTAGTTTACTACAAAATAAATTTAAAAAACATGAAGGCATCTTAGGGCTCTGTTCTATGAACATTCATGTCATTAACCGTATGCCTGTTCATGAGTTGAAAGTTAAGCTTATTTGTGTTTGCAGATGGAGGCCTTACATTGTGAACTTTCTTTTCTTCTCACTGTGCTAGGGTTCCATTTAAAGACGTGAAAATTGGATGTATAGTCTGCTCACTTACCTTCCAGATCACTCTTAGTAGAAAACAAATGTAGCAGTTGATCTAAGTTAATATCAAGTTGTTAGTTGTTCTTACTACTTTACTTTATATTTTTAACATTCACCCTAGCTTTATTAAACCTTTTTCTGAAGACACCTAGCAATACTGCATTATATGATTTGTTTGCAATGAGTATACATATTTTTAGTTCCAGATAGAATATTTGGTACGTGGGTACAGTGTATTAATTTGAAGAGAAACATGGGGAATTAAGTGATTAAAATGAAAGTTCTTTTTTAAAAAGCTATATGAAAAGCAACCATTTAATATTGCAAAAGATTATTTGAATGTTTTATTTTGTAGTGAGTCACATGAGTTTTCCCCTGCTCACTCACCTTTGCATCATTGGTTTGTCATTGTCTCACCTAGTTTTGTGTGGAAGCCATAAATTGATTCAGGTTTCCTGGAAAGTTTTGTGAACCTTAAGGAGATTTTCAGTAAACTTGGCTGAGTTTCCAGTGTGTAACCAAACCTGGCAGCATGTCAGTTTTGCATGTTTTTTGGAGGTTTTGTTACAATCTTTTTATTTATTTAAAAAAAATTTTTACAGCTCTTTTATTTTTATAGACTAATTTAAAAAACCCCAAATACTTAAACTGAATAATAGCTGAAAAGACAAATAATAATACTGGAGAATAAATCAGTTTTTGTAGTTTGTTAATTTCGTAGCCACAGGAAGAACTCAAGTGTCAGCTTCTAACCCATCAATAATATTCCATGTAGGGATTGCTAAGTAAACAAGATGCTAATTCTAGAACAATGCCTGCTCAGACAGCTTGATATCTGGGTCCTGAAATTGCCAAATGTGTCTCCTCAATGGGTCTGAGAGTGCTACCCATAATGCCAGACAAGGTATACAAACCAAGTGGAGCTATGAATTTTAGATTAAACATTTATGACATTTTCAAGTCAAGTAAGGTTTGTAGGCTAAAGTTTGTTGTTAAAACGGTGGAAAAGGAGATACAGTAGAACACCAGAGTTCCAAACACCAGAGTTACAAACTGACTGTTCAGCTATGCACAGCAGAGATGGGGGGAGGGAGGGGAAGGGAAATGTAGAACAGTATTAAAAGTAAATTTAAAAAAATAAAGGGAAAGTTTAAAAAAAAAAGATGTGACAAGGTAAGGAAACTGTTTTTGTGTTTGTTTCATTTAAATTAAGATGGTTAAAAACAATATTTTTCTTCTGCATAGTAAAGTTTCAAAGATGTATTAAGTCAATGTTTAGTTGTAAACTTTTAAAAGAACAACCATAATATTTTGTTCAGAGTTACAAACATTGCAGAATTATGAACAACCTTCATTCCTGAGGTGTTCATAACTGTGAGGTTCTACTATACATATTTCAATCCCAAGCTGATGTGAGATTTCAGTGTTTGCATTGCTGTTATAGTCTAAGACTGGCAAATGTTTTTGGATTGTGGCAGTAATTTGTTATGGGTTTTCAGTCTATTTTGAGATAAATTGATTAGCATGTCTATACAAATGTGCCATTTATCAAGGCAAATCAAGCCATACATCTCAATATTTTGGACACCTGCAATTGTTGTTGTAGGATGTAAATTTTGCACTGCTTGTCATGCCGTTTGCTTTGATATTAGTGACCACTTATTAACAAAACTTGAATGTGTTGTAATCGTCTCCAACTCTAGCATTGCACTTTAAAATATTAGTATGCATGAATGCATGTGAAAAAGAACTGCAGCTGAAGGGGAGTGTTTTTGCTCATTATGCATTGAAACCTAATTCAGGCCTTATTTGTTTCATGGATTGCATGAAATGCAGAGGAAATCTGAACTAGGGTTCTAATCAGTTCTGATTGCACCCATTTTCTCTCCTTCTCCTGTTGGGGGAAAAAAAATAAAATTACAAATTACCATGAACTTCTTTGGGTAATAGTGAAGTAAGGAGGTGCGTTACCAAGAAAGCAGAGAAGATGCTGGTTGAAGTGTGTGTCAGTCATGTAAGCAATAGCTAATGCCACAAGAATAGTTAACATAGTAGAAAACACTAGGGAGATGTGGAAAATGGGAATTTTTCTTATTGCAGTCGAGAACAGGATCAATTTCTCTATTAGGGAAACATCCGGGGCTAATTCAAAACCAGATGTGGGGGTAGGGTGACCAGATGTCCCGATTTTATAGGGACAGTCCTGATTTTTGGGTCTTTTTTTTATATAGGCTCCTATTACCCCCCAACCCCGTCCCGATTTTTCACACTTGCTGTCTGGTCACCCTATGGGTGGGGGGGTGAACATGTCTTATTCTTATATAAAAAAAGACAACCTTGAAAAACATTCTGTACCGAGGTAAAACATTATTAAAGCCAAGCAAATAATTTAATCAGTTTTAGCAGGAGGCCTCAGGAATGCAATTCTGAGTAGCACAAAAATCCCATTTTTTTATTCCCCTTAGATTATCCTAAATATGCAGTTTAATGAAATGTACAAAAATGCAGTTAAACTCAGAAGTAATATGCTTAAAATACGTTCAAGAAATCACTGCCCATAGTTTCAGCCCAGCCTCTTCTAAAATATAGGTTGTGTTTTGATTTTATAGGCATTCTTCCTAACAGAATGAATTCAGCTCATGCTGATTTAGAAAATGCTACATTTTTGTTTTAATTGGCTGTTGAAATTATAAAAATTGTTATCCTTTTTGTGGTTTGGTCCTTTAAGTCTTTACAATAGCATCCAGCCAGAATTACATTAAACATAATAAATTCCTACATTGATTATAAATCAGTTAGAATTCTTAACTCTTTTTGTAACCAGAATAGGTCTACTACATTTATTTCAAGACATGGACAGTCTCCAGGATGTCCTGAAAAATAGTAGATGAATAAAACACTTGTACAATGAACAGAAAGCTATCCTTATTGAATTTAAATCTGACCTTCCAGATCATAGAAGACCAGTCTGGGAATTTTTTAATCCACAACAGATTTCCAAAGTTATACCATTTTCCATTAAAGCATATGATGTATTTGTACATGTGTGCTTCTTTAAGTATTTCTAGGAAGTATTTCAGATTGTCCCCCCACCAAAATTAATCTGCTTCATGGAGAATTTAGTGCTTTCACCTTTAGGATCCTCTTCAAGGAGCCCAGTACTGCTGTTCTCTCTAGTACTAGAAGCTTCTAGTAGCAGAAATTAATCAGCTGTGAGGATGCATTCTATCTGCAGATTCTTCAGAAGGCTCAGTGCTGGAATCCACTCCCAAACTTCCTGTAAAGAACCCAGTAATCCAACTTCTCACCTTGGGCTTATTTAGGGTTACCATACGTCCTCTTTTTCCCGGACATGTCCAGCTTTTCGGCACTCAAACCCCCGTCCGGGGGGAATTGCCAAAAAGCCGAACATGTCCGGGAAAATGGCAGCTCTGCTCCTCCCCGACTCTTCGGCTCTGTTTAAGAGCCGGGCTGCCCGAGCGCTACCGGCTTCGGGCAGCCCCGTGCCTCCGGACCCCAGCCGCCGGCTGGGCACTTTCCATCCTGGGCTCCGGCGGCGCAGGGTCTGGAGGCACGGGGCTGCCCGAAGCCGGTAGCGCTCGGGCAGCCCGGCTCTTAAACAGAGCCGAAGAGTCGGGGAGGAGCAGAGCTGCCATTTTCCCGGACATGTTCGGCTTTTTGGCAATTCCCCCCGGACGGGGGTTTGAGTGCCGAAAAGCTGGACATGTCCGGGAAAAAGAGGACGTATGGTAACCCTA